>NW_026623460.1:468306-529353 GCF_030028575.1 Malurus melanocephalus
ACTGAAGGAATCACTGTCATTGGAAAGTGGTATCTAAACCAGCACACCATTAATATCATCTAGTTTGCATCTTGAAACTGATGAATTGTGATGAAAAGCAAAGAAAKGCAAGCAGAGACTGAAGCACCACAGGCAGCAAGCTAAATCAGGTCTGCACCTATAGAACCCTAACCGCATTTCCAGAGTGCAAAATGGGAATAAAGGATATTGATTTTTTTTCTGACTCAAATCTCAGCTGGGGATAATGCAGATATACCCAGCTTCGCAACAGAAGAGAAGAAGATGAGGAAAAACAGCTGCTGTGTTCCAGGAATCTGTTCTTTTGGCAAGTTAGGCCAACTCACATAAAAAGTTAGAAAGACCAATTGGTAAGGCAATTAGTGCAATGGTGGGACCACTGAGACTCTGATCTACCTACAAATAAGAAGAAATGCAGGATATAAGACCATGCTTTGAATATTTAGTATTGAGGGCATATAGGCAGGAGTTCTGTGGAGTCAAAGCCTTCACTCATACATGTGGAAGCACATGTTCATGTGTATGTGGCTACTAGACAACAAAAACAATGGAGAGCCACATTGTAACTACCCTCTCTGGCTCCAGGTCTGGTAAAATGAGTCTGAAGAAGCTTCCAGTTTTTAAAGGACAATAAAAAGACTACACATGTGAAGAGAGCCCTATTCTCTCCAAGAGATGGGAAATTGGTTGCTGCAAAAGGCTTCTCAGCATTCTGATCACTTGTGTAACATTTTAATCTTCAGTTGGGGTTTTTTAATTCATCAGTTTGTGGGGAACTGGCTTGCAACCTACTACACAGGATGATTTTCAGTGTATTCTGCATGTTTCCTTTAATATTCWTTTTTGTAAATATACTGGGTATCACTAAAAGGAATAACTACATTGAATATTTCAACATAAACTTTTTCAGTGTATTCTGTATGTTTCCTTTAATATTCTTTTTTGTAAATGTACTGGGTATCACTAAAAGGAACAACTACATTGAAAATTTCGACATAAACTTTTTTGGTTTTTTTGAAGTGTTTTTATCACAAGGGCTGTAAATTTTCCTGCTTGGAGACAAGAGATGACTTCAGACCAATTCTTCTAAGGATGAATTCAATGTACTCTTATTTTTCCAATCACAGTCTTTTTCTGATAACTTGTTACTTTGATTTGAAATGTCTTTTCGAGATGTGTGACAGGTTTTCATCTTACAATAGGGATGGAAAACTGATGGTCAGTCTTTTTTCCACACAAAGTACTATTTTAAAGACCAGTCTAGGTACAGTGAACCATGCCTGGTGGCTGGGAAATGCATCAAAGAGGTATCTCACATTTTCCTCTTGCCTGTTTCTGTTGTATGAGTACAGTATGATACAATTTCTGCCTGTCAAAATCTGCCTGTCAAAGATCAAAACAAATCCATATGCTTGTGTGTATTTGCAATACTGCCAGATTTTAGGCAGAGGGTAGAAGAGGAACTGAAAACGCAATGTCAGAATTTTGATAAACAGGGCTTTGTCTGCCGTGGGAGCAGTTGGAAAGAATAAGATCTAAAATCTTGGGCTTGAATTTCATCCAAGTCTCATTTGGCAGCAATGTGTGGCTTCAGCAGAGGCAGAGCAGAGAGTAGAATCCACCACTTGGCCAGGCTGACACTTGTTTACAAGAGCCAGTTCACAACTGCTATGAGAGCTAACAGTTTTTACAGTAATCAGAGGACTGCTTTAATTAAATGACATTTTAGTATGCTTCACAATTACTTGAGCAGGCCTGACTATTCACTAGATCCGTTACCAACAGGAACATTTTGGTGTAAAACATTGCCTTGTACCCCTCACCATTGGCAGCCTGCTGCTGCTGAAGGAGGTGTGGCAAGAGAAGATGGCTTCTTTTCAGCTCTATTAAAGGTTTTCCAAATAATAATCAAAGAGAAGACACTTGAAAGAAAGATGAAGAGTTAAATACTAATTTTTGTATTTTTTAAGCTTATAAGTGATCATCTGTGCAGACAAGATMTTAGAAATCTGGCACATCTTATCTACCACAACATATTGATTCCTTCTACAGAAGGCACTAAATACTGGCATAAACCAAGAAATGATCAGCAGAATGCAGAGTTTTAGCATGACACACAAAAATCCTGCTGGCACAGCTTCATAGTAGAGTTTTCACTTACCTAAAATGGTGGTGATCATAGCAGCAATGGTTTAGATTTTTACAAGTACCACATAAACATACAAATGTCAGAACATCTAGAAAACATGCAAAATTTCAACAGCAACATCACTGAATCACACAATGCATAGAATTCTTATTATATTATTATTATTATTATGCAAGACAGTGTCATGTTTATAATAAACAAAAGATTTAACAAAAAATCTATTCTTTAAAAAACTGTTCTTTAAAAAAAAAAAGATGTTAAAGTCGGGGAGTGAGTGTTAGCCTTTTAGAGGTTTAACTCTAAGAATGAATTGGTCACTATGGAGAATTCAGAGTTAGGTGGAAATTTAGCTATATTTAAGCAAAATACATTTGTCARCTGCTGTTTTGGAAGAAACTGTGCTAATCTTTCCATTTGCAAAATGGCAAAAAATACATTCACATTAAAAGATTAGAAAGATTAAACATTACATGCGGGGAAAGACAAAAGCCTTGCGTTAGCTGTTCTCTTAGCACTGCTCACCATGAGACCAAGGGTTGTCATAGCAAAAATGCTTTTCAAAGGCAGAGTTAAAGCCTGCAGATAATTAAAACAAATGGAACAGATTTTCTAATTCCGGTGTAAAACAAAGTAGGATATTAAAGGAAAATAATTACCCTTGCATTCTTTAGAAAGAAAGACAAAAAATTCACTGTGTATGCCAGGCTTTTCTACTGCCTTTCCACTGCCTTTCATTGCACTTGGATATTCTGCCACCTCTTCTTCTTACAGTATTGCGCATCTGGTCTGCCCTGACAGGTCTCGAGATGAGCTTCAAGATGGATGAGTGACACACACAAAAATAAGCACTGACAAAGCCATCTATCAAGCAATGTTCTCTCCTGCACACCTCACTCATTTCCAGTGGGGATAGTCATGTGCTTGGGGGAAGTGCAGGAACAGCCCAAGCTGGGTGGAAGCAGAGGCACAGGCAYGCACTTCTCACAGTGCTCTGCACAAGTGGACCAAATTCTCTCTGGCAGCAGCACCACCCAGCTTGCAGGTACTGCCATAAATAGGTGCAAAACCACGTTCTCACCATTTCTTCCCCTCACAAATTTCAGACTTCATTAAGACATTTCATTTCACATTTTGTCCGCATATCCCCAAATACCTTGGATACTTCTGCACCTGTATTTCACATCCATGCACACAGCCTTGTGCAGAGGAACCCAGACTTTCAAGTTGCTCACAGAAAAAGCTCCCGAAGAAGGCAAAGCTTCCAAGATCCTGAATCATAAGCACCAGGCAGAAAACAAAGGTCTCCACAAAGCAACTGACATTGCAATCATTCTTCAGTGCACCTTGAGCCTCAGAGACACTATGATATTTGTCTCCATACACAAAAGTTATCAGAATCAATTTGAAGCCGTTTACTATTGCCTTGCCTTCTATTTCCACCACTGAAGATAGTGAGGCAGTGTCTCTTGCACTGGTTTGTTTTCAGGCTGTGAATTTACATATAGTAAGTGAATTAAATGTGTGATAATAGAACAGAAAGAGGAATCCCAGCAGGAGCAATGTGGAGCAGATCATGAAGCTACACATGATGTAGGCCAGCTGAGAATATGGTAATGAGGGCAGTCTCAGCAAGATTACAACCTTCAGAAAGCAGATCAAATTCTAGGCTTGAGGAATGTCAGAGAGTTGTGTTTGTCCCCAAAAGCAAAATAAAAGCAAAACAAAAGCAAAATAAAAGCAAAATAAAAGCAGCTGAAGTGGCAAAGAAAGTATCTGAAAAATTAATTTTAAGCATTTTGTTTTCTATTTTTGTCCCAAACATTTTGCATTTTCTTGCTATTTTTTCCTTCACTTGACTGTTTTGTTCTTTCCTTGATACTTTCAGCCTGCATCAAACAATAGTAACCAAAAAGAACTCATAGATTAATTCCTCCGGCTTTGTTTAAAAGAGCTAAACACCTCGTTCCAACTGAAACTGTCCCAATGAATTTCAAAGATAGCACCTACCTCACCAGCATCTTAAATGCGGTGAAAGAAACTTCTTTTAGTTACAGAAGATCAGATTGAAATCTGAAATGGTACTGTTTTTACAGATAGTGGTAATGGCTGTCAAATGAATGCTGAGCAAAAGAACAAAAGATTAGCCAAAAGCATCCTAATCTCTTTGAAAGAGTAAGTACATTTTTTAATGCACAGACAACTAACTTAGTGGCATTTGTGTAATAAATTAAATGGAATTTCGTATGCATTACAAATCCCCATTAACCAATTCAGTGAGGAGGAAAAAAATTAACTGCTTGAGACAGAAATACAAGTTCAAGTTCAAGTAACAAAGTTTTGTGGCAAACTGATCTTTTCCTACATTAGATTAGGAATTAAAGCTTTAGACAAGCTCACAACTGTCTCTGGACTGCGGGGCTTCAAAGCTTTGCAGGATTTTGCCACTGTAAATGCTTCTCTGCTGCTTCCAGGAAGAGTAAAGGTGCTGGAGAACAACAGCAACAGAGTTCGCAGGGCATCAGCCAGACTGCAGCAGGGAGGAACCTGGCTTGCATGAGTGATGCTGGAAGCAGTGCAAACATGCAACTTGTTGGAGGCTCAGAGAACCCCGACTTGTCCTCAGAAGGGCCACTTCTTTGTACTTATGGTCCTGAGAAAGATGTGGAGCATTGATGTCCACAATCAATGGGACCCTTAGCTTTCCAAAATGCTTCAAGAGAGAAAGCACAGCATCGTGTTTGTCATGTGCTGTCCCTGGGAAAGCATCGTTATTTATTTGTACTTTTGGCGTTCTCGTTCTCAGCCTGCAGATGCCCACCTGATAGGGGTGTCTTTGAAAAGCTGCCCTTGTGCTCCCTGTTTCTGTAGAATTATGCAGCAACATTCATGCTGGCTGTGCACAGAGCAAATGGATGTGCTGGGAAACACCAACTATTGAGGGACCGTCCCCAGCCACCAAGGCATGGCTCAGGACATGGGGACCACCACTAGAAAGCATAGTTCCAAGGTTTTGGCTAGGTATATTGCCATATTTTGTGATGGATGGTCTCCTCCCTCCACTGTTCCTCAGCACTGAGTGCAGATTCAGCACTCACAGGAAAACAGAGAAATAAGAGAAAAAACATTCTCCCCCTTAAGAACAATGAAGAAGCTACCCCTTCATGGTGAATTTTAGCAAAGAACCCCCATTAAGAAGTGCAGACCCGTTTCCTGTCTTGTTTCATAGTGAAGAGCCAAGTCCCTCTCTACCCTAACCCAGAGGCAGGACTGGCTGATCTCAGGGAAACCAAATGACACTTCTGTGTCCTGTAGGTTTTCTTCTTTAATATACATTTGCAATGCCTCTGGAAGTTCAGGGAGCTGGATGGGTCCCAGTGCCCTGTTGTCCACATCATATGAGATGAACTCCTCTCCATGACAGGAAGAGCCCAGAAATCACATACTGCTGAGGACCAATCATCTCAACCCTACTGTCAATCCATGATGTCAGTGGCAGGCTAAACAGCACACTAATGTGGGCCTGCTCCTCTGCCCAGGAGTAAATTTAATCATCTCATTTCATGACTTGAAAGCCTCTCACAAGATGCAGAAGAGTGAAGGAGAGTGCTTCCAGAATGAGAAATGTGAGCCTTCAGAGTGCTCACATGCGGTATCCCATAACCCCGCATACCCCTCATGACATGGTCCGCCCTGAGCATGTTATCCCCAAAGCAAAAGGTCACTTGATGGGCAGGGCTCCCAGCCCAGAGCAGCTCTGCACAAAGCAGTCCCCCTGCCCCACAGTGCAGACATCAGGAAAGAGGAATATTCAAGACCAGGAATGCTGAGAGGAGCAGAGCTGTTGGGATGGGGAAGACCAGTCAGTCAATCACAGTCATTTGCAGCTAATTGTCAGATGGAATGATCAGCCCACGCACCACATATGTAGTTGGGTCAGTCAATGCACTTACTGGATGTACTCAGACATGACAATAAAAGGTAAAATATGAGCTGGACAGGAAGGAAACCTAGTTCAACAGGAATCTATCTCAGTTTCATTTAATGCTGCCCCAGTCCTTAGGCAGCCTGGGCTCTAGAGTGACACAGCATCTGCTCTTTCTGATCCCCATCTTACAACCCCACATCACTTGTGCATACAGCGAACAAGATTCGATCACTAACATCTAAGACACAAATACACAACAGTACAACATTGCTCGTGTGTCATTTTCTACACAGCTTTCTAAGAGGACAACAATGCTGTAGAGACTGAATACCAGTGCACAGCAGCTTCTAAAAGCAACTTGAAAGTGTTGGCATTCTTTATGAAGGAGAATGTGTATCAGGACAGATTCCATTGTTAATTATCGTCTATGTCAGTAGCGCTGATGCTGCTATCATAGGATTATTGCACTACACAAGTGAACAAGATAGATGCTGTTATTTTATATATCCCTTGGTATTTAGTTTACACTGTAGTTCATAACAGTATTTCATTCTCCTGCACTTAAAAATACATTTTGTTGCATAAATACACTTTTGAAAATAAAACAGGCAGTTGGCAACACCCAGGTATCACAGATTTCAGTTCCAACTAACTGCATGAAGACATGTAACACTGTGCAAAACCACAATATCATAAACACATGCATGAATGACTAATACAACAGAGCTGATGCCATCCAAAGTGTCTACAGCTCTGCCCATCTACATGTGCAATCACGAGAACAGATCCAAATGCATGTAGTGTGCACAGCTACATCCAGATCAGTCCAGTGACATCCATGTATAATCCCCATGTTTGATTCTTGTTGTCATGTCCTGAGAAGGCCACGTGGGAAAGCCAGCACTAACATTGGTGCAGACTCCTTTGCACTGTGCAGGCCTGTGCTTTGGCACTTGGCCTCTTATCGGAAGTTCAAGGCCAAATTTTGCTCTTGGTATCACTGAGTATATCTCCCAAAAGCCAGTAGATAGTTCTGAAGGCATCCAATACATCTGCAAATGATCCAGAAAGGTCTCAGTCTACATTATCCTTTTGATGGGTTTCCTATGGGACGTAGCAGCTGAGCCAGACTAATGACTCCGTGATGCTGGTAGATGAACACCATCTTCCATCTCCTCGACTGGCTCTGCATCTCAATTTTTTAGTAGATTCAACTCAGTATGTTGGCAGAAAATTGCCTGAGTTCCCCTTTTTTTTTGCTGTTTTCTGATGGGACACTGAGTTGAAGTCGCTCAGTGATGAGGTCTAACACAAATCAAAGAAAGGTGAGGGGCAGGGAAAAAAAAAAGGAAAAAGAAAGGAGAAAAGCAAGCCCCATTTTGGAGCCAGCTATCCTCATCTTAAGGAAATCACAGCTGGGGAGCAAAAGCTCAGCTTTTGCTTTGGAGTACAACGTAGCCAGGAGTGCAGCCACCCACCTGCAGTGTCTCACTGTAGCCACTGCACCCAAGCACCATCATATAGCCTGTGCTGGACAGGAGCAGGACAGTGTTTTGCCACCTGCCCTGGATTTCATGGTAAGAGGTAATCGGTATCACAAGCCAAGGTTAGAGACCACAGTTCTTCATTTAGGCAGAGGGGAAGGCTGGTAAGACTTGGCAGCATTACCTGCTGGCAACACTGCTGTGTCTTAGCACCGGGAAGCTATACAGCATCACTGTGAGCCTGCAAAAAGCAGGTGAAATATCCTCAGTCTGAATTGCAATTAACCGAGTTGCCCTCTCCCAACTAAAATACAGAGAGTAGGACATCTGCACTCCTACCAGTATGAGAGAAAACCATGAGAGTGGTTTAAATCCAAAGTCTCCTTCCCAGAGTGTTAACCTTTCAGGGACTTAATACAAATGGTAATTAGATAAACTGTGATCACTCAATTCTTTTAACTATCTACAAATAAAGACTGAATAATAAGTTGTATTAAATGCCCTTCAAAAATAGTAGGTTTATTTTTGTACTATGATACTACTTGGGTATCATGTTCTGTCCATATGAGTTAAACCTCTTCAATACATAGTGTATATGAACTTGCCAGGCAGTCTGCCATCAGCACTGCTGGAGTTACTGCAGGTATCACAAAGCAGAACAAAACTGTTCCTATAATCACAGAATCAGAGTATGGGTAAGGTTGGAAGGGACCTCAATCAATTATCTTTTTCAAATCCCCTGTTCTAGCACATCATCCTAAAGCACATGGCACATCATCTGGATTGTGTCCAGATGATTCTTGAATATCTCCAGTGAGGGCAAGTCCACAACATCTTTGTACAACCTGTTCCTATGTGTGGTCAGAGAGGTACTCTAGACCCTTAGTCCTTTGTCACCCTCCACTGGACCTGCTCCAGGAGCTCTGCGCCTACTACGGAGCCCAGAACTGGACACAGCACTGCAGGTGAGGCCTCACCAGGGCTGAGCAGAGGAGAAGGATCACCTCCCTTGACCTGCTGGCAAATGCTCTTCCAAATGCAGCCCAGGATGTCACTGCACTGGCCTTCTTGGCCACCAGGGCACACTGCTGGCCCATGGACAGTCCTTGTTGTCCACCAGCACTCCCAGTTCCATCTCTCCACAGAGCTGCTTCCAGCAGGTCACCCCSAGCCTGTGCCGGTGCCTGGGGCTGTTCCTTCCCAGGTGCAGGACCCTGCATTTGCCTTTGCTCAGTTTCAGGAGGTTCCTCTCTGCCCATCTCTCCAGCCCGTCCAGGTCCTTCTGAAGGGCTGCACAGCCCTCTGGGCTATCGGCCACTGCTCCCAGCTTTGTGCTGTCAGTGAAATTGTTGAGGAGGCCTCTGCCCTTCACCMGAGTCATTGATGGATCAGTTAAACAACACTGGGCCTGCTACTGAACCTCAGGAGACACCACCAGGGACGGGCCTCTAACCTGACCCTGTGCCACTGATGACCTCTGGGATCTGCTGTCCAGCCAGTTCTCAATCCACCTCCCTGTCCACTCATCCAGTCCTCTCTTCCTGAGTTTGCCTATGAGGGTGTTGTAAGAGACAGCGCTGGAAGCTGTGCTGAAGGCAACATCCACTGCTCTCCCTCATCCATCCAGCTAACTGATTGCAAAAGGCAATCAGGTTGGTCAAGCACAATTTACCTTTAGTGAATCCATGCTGACTATCCTGATCACCTTCTCTGGACAGAGGTGGCCTCCAGAATAAGGCCCTCCCTCACCTTTCCAGGGATTGAGGTGTGGCTAACATGCCAGTACTTCCCTGGGTTCTTTTTCTTTCCCTTTTTGAACACTGGGGTGAGATTTGCTTTCTTCAATCTTCAGGCACCTCCTCAGCTCCATGAATTTTCAATTGTGATCATGAGCAGCCTCAGCTTGGTGTCCAGCAGATCTTTTAGCACTAGTGGATGCATCCCATCAGGGTCCAGGGACTTGTGGATATATAGGTGTTCTCCAATTCAATTCTCCTTGACCAAGGGAAGGTATCCCAGCATTCCTTTACCCTGTCACCTGGCCCAGAGATCCCCGAAGGCTGGTCTTGACAGTGAAGACCAACATAAAGGCGGTGTTCAGTAACTGCGCCTTCTCTATGTCCTCTGTTACCCCCGCTTCACTTAGTAACAGGTCTGTATTATCCTTCCTTTTACTTTTGTTATTGATGTACTTGCAGAAACCCTGCTCCTTGTCTTTAACATCCTTGGCCAGATTTCATTCCCGTTGGGCCTTGACCTTCCTCATGATAATATTGAGACTATCACAATAAGCACACACACTCCACAACTTATCCCCTAACCAGACAAGCAGAGGTTGCTGATGTGCCCTGCTAAGTCAGGAGTATCGGAGATGTTGCCTTACTTTTGCTGGACACTGGCACAAGCCATCCTAATACTGTGGTAATCAACAACTTAGGCAGCATGTGGAGTGAAAGCATCATGGGAAATGCTTCCTTTGACTTCCCAGTCCAAAACCCACGAGTGCCAGTCTTCTTTCTTCTGAGGTCTGTGTTGGGGCTGAATTACAGCACTGATGTGAAGCAGCACTTTAACCAGCTGCCTGCAGCACGGCCCATGCACAGCCAGTGATCGGCCTCCTCAGAGCAAAGGTAGGGGGGCTGGGCAGGGGAGGAGAGGTCAAAACTACTACAGATCTACTGCCCCACAAAGGTTAGATTACACCCATCCCCATACTGCAGAACAGGAAAGCAAATGTAGGGAAGTACATCAGATACTGCAAAAGTTGTCACTTGGAAGTGTTGAGATGAGTGTCAGTGGGGGAGAAACGGAGAGCAAACTTCCCCAGAGGGCAGCTCCATGGTTGAGCTCTCACCCGGCATCTTGAGAGAGGTCCCTGGCATGGAACCCTTGCACTCCAGCATGTGCTACACGCTGCTGTGTGAATCCTCAGTGGAAAACCGCAAAGAAATCCCACAGCATCACTGGCCTTGCAAAACTATTTTTAACTATTATCACACTAAAAGCACTGCTGTGAAAAGGCAAGGCAGTGCAAACAGCAATCAGATGTTTGGCCTCATCTGGAAATTGGGCAGCTGTCTTTCTGGCTTCGCCTGAAATCTCTCTTCTGCCTCCTTCACCTACAAGTCAGATATGCCATGGCACTGAGAGTCATGGACACACTTGCATTCACTTCAGCAGTGTCACAATTTGGTCTCAGGCCCCAAAACCAAGTCAGAAAAGGAGGGTTGTGCAATATGAACAGCTTGTGCTCACCAGTCCACTGCCTACCCTGAGAGAACAGATGGCAAATGGAAGACTGTAGAGCTGGTGGTTACCCTGCCATGGCATGCCAGACATAGGAAACGCAAACTTCGTACCAGCCTTACCACATGTGGAAAACAAAGAGATCAGAGCCAGGCTGTGTCACCTGCATAAAGCTTCCTGGGAGGAGAGATATTTATTGTAGTGGAAATCTCTGCTCTTAAGATTTTCAGTGGCATATCTGCTACCTATTTCATCCCCAAAACAGACCTTCAGTAAGGCTTAAGTGAGATGCAGACACTCTGCCACCTCCTGCACACAGGAACATTTCATCCTAGGAACACAGAATAAAGGGTAGAGGTGCCAAGTGGCTTATTTCTATTTGCTACCTTTGTTTCACATCTTCTTTGGAACTAGTGATAATTAAAGTCATTGCACAGTTGCAGATCTAAAGAATATGAAAGATATACAGGAATGTGAAGAAATACAGTCAAGCATAAAGAAACACAACAATTAAAAATTGTAAAACAAGAGAGCCTCTCAGTAACAGTTTGGTCCAATACCCAGGGGTAGCCAGCTGAGGTTGTCTCTTTCACTGATTTCAGCAGGCACTAGATTACTCCTGCAGACTTGTCTAAAGTCTCCCCACAGCCCTAGCACATCCTTGTAAAACTTACACTAAGTTTAGTTGATTGTAAAGTACTGTACCTAATTTTAAGGGTCAAGAATTATAATTGTTCACCGAAATAGTGAATTTGTTAGTGTTCTCCCCATACTTGTAGTAGAACAACTACACTACAAAGTAGAACAGCAGAACTTGTTATTTCAAGGCTTTTAGATCCAAATTCTGCCTTCAGATTCACATGCACATTTTCTATTGTCTGTAACAGAAACAGTTGATGTGCAGCTAAGTAAAATTGGTATTCCAGCACTTAGAACTACCCAACTTTTTAACTTTCTGTAGAAATTCTTTTAAAAATTCTGTAAAAATTATTGTTACACTCTCTATTGTTTTGTGGATTTCAAATGATGGCTTCAGACTGAAAAGCTGATGCAATTTTTCTGTACAGCTTGGGATAAGACTGCAGATTTTTTTTCACTGTTGGTTTTCCCAGAATACTGAAAGAATACTCTATGTCAATAGATTTTATATTACATACATCCAGCAACAAAATACTAACAACCTATGTTTAAAGAGGTAAAATTATGTATGTGACAATGGTTTTGCCATTATACTTTTGCATATTCTTGATAACAATACTTTTTAGCCTAAACACCAGCAACATTTTGATCCCAGAATATCAACAAACCCAAAAGTTAAAGACAGCCTTTAGCTGACCTCAGGATTTTTTTAGCATAAATGAGCCTCAGGAAACATAATAAAAACAGACCAAAAAATGCTGTAAATGCTTTTGTGAATTTACATTAATGTATTTCTTATTTCTTGGTCTTGCTGATCAAGAATAAGCTAGCAGGTAAGAAGTAGCAGCCAATGTTGAGTTTGTCTCCTCCACTGTGGGAGGTCATGTTAAAATACTAAGTTGAAACAATGCTTCATAACAGAATTGCTACATAAGCCTCCCTGGGGATTTACACTCATTAATGTGTGCATGTTAAAATGGTATTTCCAGTCTCTTTTGTGTTGCCTGAGAACCATTTTTATCCTTTTAAAATCTGCATTCATATTATAACCCATATGTACCTTTCATTTTTGCATTAACACTATAAATACTGTTAGCAATACTAAACTATTTCTGCTGACTTATTTGTAAAACAAAAATATATTATATGTTTATATATTCTTATAAAGTGAATTAACATTGGAGAGAGGGCTATGAAGGGGAATAGTGTACAATCACAGTTGATGTGTATTACTGAGCACAAATTCAATGCTTGAAACTAAAAGGAAAAGAATAGTGTTTGGTGTTCTTTCAAGCTGTGTCAGATGAAGAGTCATAGGATGCTGACACTATGAAGTTGCCAGAATTGGAGTGGCTTGCCATGGACTGGGCAGCCTGCTGGCTCAAGTTATTGCAGATCAGCACCAGCTGGTTGCTCTGCGCTTCAGAGAGGGTGCTGCAGCTCTGGTAGACACTGAAGTTGGTCTTGCGGCCGGGGATGTTGCCTTTCTCACACATYGTCTTTACCATCTTGGCAAGCTTGTTTTTCCCCAGGGCTTGGCAATTGTACCAGTGAAGAGCAGCCAAGTTGACGACGGGTTTGATGGACAGGTAAAAAGGCGCATCCTCGTAGCGCATGGCCGGAGGGCGCCGCTGCGCGTACTCCTTGTAGTCCTGCACCGGGCAGGTCTGCGGGGAGTGCTGGGTGGCGTACACCCGCGAGTCCGTCCCGCCTCTCTTGCTCTTGGCACTCACATCCCCGTTGTCCGGCCCCATCCACTCCAGGTACTCCAACCCAGTCTCTGTCACCCGCAGCCGGATGTCTCCCCACTTGAGGGTGGACCCATGGAAACCCGTGCAGTGTCCAAACGCCTTAGTGTTGTTGAGCCACACGAGGTTCAGCAGCCCTTCAGGATTGTACCGGCTCAGTAAGCCTCTTTTGCGCAAGATAAGCTCATCAGCAAAGGTAAGCTTCATGGATTTGTGTGGCTTATTTCCTTTTCCTTTACATCTCAGCTCTATCTGCTTTTGCTTTAGAGCTTCCTGGGACCTCTTGAACTCCTTATCCCTTGTAATACTGTATCCATACCTGTGCTCTTTGAGATACCGCTCCAGTCCGCACTGATAGTTGGCCAGACTGTTCGGCTCATATTCAGACCCATCCTTTTGTCTGGCATCCACGAAGAAGGAAGCAAGATAGGCATCAAGCTCTTTGCAGGGGATAACATAGATCTCACGGGTCTCAGAGGGGTACTTGGAAATGAGGAATTCTCGGAAATTGCGGAGAGCTGTCTGTGTGCTGCGAATGGTCTTCTCGTTCTGCTCCCTGCTGAGTTCTGCTGCTCTCTCATCCTGGTCTGGAAGAGGAAGAATGGGACAGAAAAAAGAAAGCAGAAGCAGTGGGTTAGTGGGATGAGCTTTTTCCTAAAAGAAATTTCCTCAAAAAGGGAAGAACTTAAAATCAATTTCAAAAAGAGCACTGGCGAAGATCTTTGCATACCTATCACGATTGAAAAGCCAACTTCAGTTTCACAAATGACGCACTTATGTGATACAAAACTAAGTGAGATCTTCACGATTCTGGGACACAATTTTGTGCATGGAGATTTGTGAAAAGCATTGAGATTAGAGGCAATCTGTTTTTCACAAAAAAGGCGCAGTTGGAAGGATTTTCTGTGGATCCCAATGCTATGTGCAGGCCCCAGACTCAGGAATAAGCCCACTCTGAATTRTTTCATTTGTGAAAGCAGAGGTTGTAAAGGTTACATTTTTTTCCTACAAAAAAGAGCTAAAACATCACATTTATGACCATAATAGATCCCTACAATTAATGACATATGAAAACACAACATTGAGCTGCTATCACCATGATAGCTGTTACTGGCAGCCGATTTTCTGGCTGATCATGAGAGAAACATATAAAGGAAAAGCTTTATAAGTTACATGTGTTYTTAAGGACTGCTTTCTTGGCATATGCAAACTATCTGCACAAAAATGCAGCTTAAAGCATATAGGTGGAACTGCCATTTCAAATGTGATAAACCTTAATGGTTTTAGAAAATTAACAACAAATGCAAAGCAGGAAAAATTCAATTCTTTGACTATTTTCTGTAATTGCATGTGGGACACTTTTTGTCTCTCTTCCACTTATTATGCAGAAGAGGAGAAAAAAATCAAATCCTTTTTTGTTCAATCTCATTGTGAAACCCATACATTTTGGCATCCTTTTAGCTGTGCCACAGCAACACTTGCCAGGTGTTCCACCCAAGATACACACACAAAGTGGTATGAGATCAGGTGAAGTTCCCACTGTCTCTCTGCCATTCAGGTGAAGTCATTGTGTCACGCTGTGTAGCACACCACTGGCTTGGCACCAGTGTTCAGACACTTGCTTCCTTCCTGCAAACCTATTAAACAGGGAGAAAGCAGCAGGGAAAGAACGGTAGCCTTTCCTTCTCTACCCCACTGGCAATGTTCCAATGGTGCAGAAACACTGGTGCACAGCTGGGCAGCTTCTCCTTCCACCAGTCTACAGGGTGACTCTCAAGAAAGGTCTCACTCATGTCATGTCATCTCACCACCTCCATACCACATGTGCAGACAGAGGCATGGGGAGTGACTTGCCCCAGGACTTCCCAGCAGGACAAAAACAGGACTGAATTTATAACCCTTAGGACCAGGTCCTGTGTCTTCAGAGCGAGACATCCTACATCCACAGCACTCATCTGTGGAGACAAGGTCCTCAAATCCTGTACAAACCACAGAGAAGTGGGCATCTGCAACTGAGGCCTTTGGGGGCTTCTGGCAGCAGGAAAACATGCTGCCACAAAGCACTGAGGTTTGCTTGAACTGTGCTCAAGGGGAAAAAGAAAGGTCACCTGCCTGATTCAGAAACTCATTTTAATACTGATGTCAGAATCAAAGAGCTTCTAGCAGCCTGCAGTGAAGCCTCATGCTTAGGCAATGTACAAAATAGATCCTTTTAGTATGGCTAGATGGAGGCTGGAAGCAAAAAGACAGCCCTATTTAAAGCTCCAAAACAAACATTTACTCTGGTATTTTGTTCACTGCACCCACCACCACTTATTACAGAACTGTATAAGTAATCAGTGCTTTGACTGACAGCCCACATCCTAAGCTCTATTTCAATATAAACAGCACATATAATGGCTCAGTTTTATAAATGTCATCAATCACTTCTTCTTAGAGGACAGCCTGTCACAACACAGCAGTGACACCCAGTCAGTCATTTATGTTACAGCATCTTTCCTTAATCTGAAAAGGAAATTGCCCTGTCTGCAGCTAACAGTTATAAAACTCATGCGGAATTAAAGATTCTCCCAATTTACATGAGCAAAAGAGTACCCCAGAAACACTGCATTCCTGCAGCAGTGTGTTGTGTGAGAAAGGCAGGTGAGAAATGTTAAAACATAATGGGCACGGTTTTCATCCAGCCACATCGGGAGAGTTACCTCTACTCTGGCTATGAATCCCGGCCGAAGTGGTACTAGTGGACTATTCTCTTCCTATGAGACCACTCAACTATTGGTGATATATCATGTAGCATGGCACAAATGCAGGGAGTTTCCCATATAACACTTCCCAGATGTTTGCTTTGTCTTGCTTTGCTGCATTTTGCTGAATAGAGACCAAAGCTCTTTTTAATATTCTGTGGAGCCAGTGGAAACCACTGGAAACACTGGTGGGGATCTACATTAGTTCCTTGATGACTGCAAACATAAACCCATTTGCTCTTGGACCTGTACATCACAACATCATTCTTCAGTGAATCTGGATTCCAAAACTGGGTAAAAGAACTGGGAAAAAAAGGTCACAAAGTGCCCCTCAATACAAGAGAACACCTCTGTAGCAGAACAACCCCGATCTACAAATTGATGTGGGCTAGAGAATGGGGACATGTTATATATGCTTTCACCTTTCTTGTCATCTTCTGTAGTTGTCTGTTGTTAGGCTTTAGGAATACAGATACTCTCATGTTATGGTCAGAACCAATCAACCAAGAATTATTGTCTTTATTGATCTATGAATCCAAGCTACACTTAGTGTGTTTTCTTTGTTAAAATTCAGCCTTTGGAACGAGTAGTGCTGTTGCCCCTGTTTTACAGACTACAAGCAGAAGCATGAGAAAATGAATCGACGTGGAGATGCACTTCCTGAGGTCCTGCCCCTTCAGCTGTGTCACTGCACGAAGGACCTGGTTGTATTTCTTGTGTTTTCTATGATATCCCACATCAGAGTTTTATTTCCAAGAAAACCACAGTGTGGCAGAAAAAGACAATACAACCCACCTTACTGGGGGGACCAGGGTAAACACCCAACTATGAGTTTGAAAAAGTAATGAGTACATAAGATGTTCTAGCTCAAATGCAGTGAAAGAGATAAAGTGACCAGGCAGAGATTAAACAGACAACTTAGTGGGAGCGGAATGTCCCAGGCTAGCCCACAACCATCAGATGATCTCTCCCACAGAGCAACAGCTGTTTTCTGATCTTTTCATAATCTGATCTTAACACAGCCAAGACTTAATATTATCAGCAGAGTTATCAAACTCAGGCTTGTTTTAATTTCAGCTCACACACATACACACACTTGGATTCCCTGAAAAGGACATAACCTCTGTAATTACACATGGCAGGGGGAAAGGCACTTGCTTTCATGACAGACAGATAAAGATTGCTAATGTTCAGAGAGCATTTGTGACATCAGTGGGAGTCACAAAGTTATTATTGCAAACAGTCCTAAACTCTGTGTATGGTAAGCAGTGAGATCTCACAGACATTAAAAGTAAGGTGGATTTTCTTGATGGTAATCACATCACCAGCCAAAATCCTCTCTGCCAAATATGTGTCCTGACTAARAAAATGCCTTTTTTGGAAGGTCTGCTTCCACTATATGCTTTTATTCAAGTGAAAAAGCCTAGTAAACCACACACGAAGCATCATGTATCTATACTGGAGCTAAGTGCCCTCTCTCCACTCCCCAGCAGCTTGCAGGCTGGCTCTTGACCCTGTATTGCAATTACTGAAAAGCAGTGATACCCAGCCTCTGAGTCGTGGCAACATGCACCCCATTGAAACAATTCGAGTAAACCACAGCCTGCTCCTACCTTTTTCTCCTGCCCGTTCCTCTTTCAAGAAGGTATCTATAGGCAAATGGCATTCTCAAGTCTACAATCTCAGTGAGGACAGGTCCCAGTGCTGTGCAAGGGAGTTATGGTCAAGCCACAGTGGGGAGCAACTGCAGGAGCCTCTGATGAATATCCCCCACAGGAAGTTGTGATACTGCTTTCCTGTCAGAAGCAGCTGAATGCCACTGCATCCTGGAATATCAGTACCCTTTCTGCATGCAAAACATAGAAAACTGACAATTGGTTTTCACTGTATCACAAGAATAGTCCAGTGAAAATCATTCTCATGTCTTGCTGACAAATTATGAAGGTGTCCACAGCAGAAGTGCCTCTAAACATTTGCAGAAACATCGTGAGACTAAGCAGAAGAAAGTGCTTGTGTATGTTTTCTTGAATTGCTGCCTTACCCCTCTGATGCTATTGCTAAATTCGTTTAACAATTGAAGTTCCATGTTTCCGCTATATTTAGTCAAACTCTATGTAGTTAAATATTTTCAGAACAGGCTTTCACTAGCATGTAACATCTGTAGTATGAGAGAAATTAATTAATTAATATCCACTTACAAAAGATGCTGGTTTTGGAAAAAAAATTACAATTAAGTTAATCTCCTCCAACAAAATTATCAGCAAAATGTTTTATGATTCTAAAATGAAAAAGCTTTAGATTGTATCAGAAGAAAAAGGGCATAGACTGCAAGCAAATGAGCATGGGAATGTTTATTCATTGGTATCTCCATGAAGTAAAGTCACTAAAATAAACTTTAGTTGCCTGAACGTTTTTTGCAAGGTATAGAATAGTCTGATAATGAATGCTCACTCAGTCACTAGTGCTAATTTCCAGTTTGTATTCTGGAAATACGAATACTTTCTCACAGCAGCTTGAAAAGATTTGAGATGCAATTTGGCTTCTGGCAAAGCCAAGAATAAAATACACATCAATATTAATGGGACTTCCACATGATCCTTAGATGTCAGAAAATTTGTAGCCATGACAAGGGATTAGGAAGTTATGTTCTCCTGTCACTGACTGGATCATCATTTTTTTGCAGTGGGTACTACTGATTGCTAATGAACATTGCAAAACAGCAGCACCCTGAGAAATTTACAAGGAAAGAAATTTACAATTTCTTCTCCACCTGATGTATATCTGAGCCAATCTGGCATAAAGGTTCTAAAAAT
Organism: Malurus melanocephalus; assembly: GCF_030028575.1. Lineage (NCBI taxonomy): Eukaryota > Metazoa > Chordata > Aves > Passeriformes > Maluridae > Malurus > Malurus melanocephalus. Next base: position 487,073 of record NW_026623460.1, read on the forward strand.
GCATTTTCTAAATAAAAAATGATCCCATTGGTTCACTTCGTATAGTTGTCCGGTTTTGGTTTTGTCATGGTAGTAGAAAGGAGAAGTGCTACATTCCAGTTTTATCTTGCATTTCCCTTCTTCCACTGAACACTTACAGTGGCATTTCTGGGGTATGAGGCCATACAGTTTCCTATCTCCTTTTGAAGCTGTTCTGAGATGCACTGGCATGAACTGCTGCAATGCAAAATGGAATGTATTCCCCCTGTACCACAACAGAGGGGTATTTACCCAGATTCTGTCTCCATCTGACTGGAAGAAATATATCAATTTGAGCTCTCCCAGCTTGCCCAACACTGCAGCACTGAACAGCAGTCTGCAACAGTTCAGACACAGCATGGAGAACAGCAGAAACAGGAAATATTCTGCAAGAGTACTAAAGAGACCATATATCTGGTACTTAGGTCATGTACAGGCAAAATATACCTAGTTGGCAGCTGGAGTGGAATCTGCCATTTAATCAGCCCCATTCCAAGTCAGTCAGATGGATTGTAACCAAGACTGCAACCATCTCCAGGTCAGCCATGCCTCATCCAGCTCTTATTTCCATAGCTATTATCTTTATGGGAGGTATATAAAACCAAATTATTTGGACCCTTACATAATTGAGAGTCAAGGACTCAACTCATCATAAAGGCAGAGAATGTAAAAGCCACACTTAACTGTTTTCTATACTACAAACCCTAAACTATTAGAAAACTTAAAAAAAATGAAACCCCATTCCTTTCAAAATAACTGACTAAACTTCCTTCAACACAACAATGGTCACATCCAAGACATAATTGCTATGCTTTCAGAAATCGGGTTAAACAAATCAGTTGGACAAAACTGGAGTGCTGCTGGAGTTGATAAGTGGGAAAACATTACCGATAATATGAAGCCCTATGTCAGCTCTATGTTGGGCAGGCATCTTTGTATGCAGCCATATAGCATTCTAATAATTTCCAAACAATGAATGGCTAACACCATTAGAAAACTCCAAGTACTGATTTCAATTTAAGATGCGCAAAAAGAGACATGTTTTGGCAGTTATTTTCTTCAGGTTAAATATTTAACTCTGGAAAACAATTTTTTTACCCAGGACTTTTTAGCAAGATAAAGAAATGTTTCCCTTTCAAAGTATGTTAGTTACTTAATGCTTTGTGGCAGAGGGAATTAAAGGAATGATTGTGATTGTCTACACTACCCTGAGAACTGGAAGCTGGGCAACATAAGGCAGAAGTGATGCACTCATTTTCAAAGAGGACCTGGCTTGATATCAGCCTAGAAAGTGATGTATGCACATCACCAGCAGAGAATAAGTTTTTCTCCCCAGTAAGTTTCCAATTCAACAAAGCATATTTTAAGTGTGTTCAGGATTGGTGTCCCTGTATTTCATGTCTGCTTATGTAGACGTCAAGTGGACTAAGTCATTATATGTACAGAAGGTGGAAGAGGGGCACATCTGAATATTTATATGTATACAGTGACTTGATTCAAAAACTGATAAGAGAAAAAAACAAGAAAAAACAAAAATGGGGAGATAAAAAACTACAAAGACCTGAGACACCTTTTTTATTGAATTAAGTTTATAATTTAAAAATTATACAATTCTCATGGCAAAAATCCACTTCTTACGTAACAAAACCAAGAATCTACATTTTCAAAAAGGTTTCCACCTTCCGCTGCTCCTACAGAGAAAGCTAGATTTATAGATGCATAAACAGATCTCAGAAGCATTGGTTGCTCAGCCAGCAATTTAACTACTGGGCTGGTTTGCACAAAATTACAGGTATAAATTTATACAGCATTTTTGAGTATTTGGCACAGTGCAATTTTGTACCTCTCTGCAGTTGAAAGCCCTGTGGAAGAAGAATGAGAAACAGGGCCCACGTATCACCTTACAGTTCTGTCTTCTCTAAGTAGAATTTAAATGTAAAACATGTAAAATGTGCTACCCCACATCACCAGAGGCTTAGCATGTTCTCAGCTACAGTGTACCACCAGTTTTAATGTCATCACATTTAAGAAATACCTTTAATAAGCATAGTTGAGAAAGCAATGCGAAAGGTCTGGAAGGGATCAGCCAGGGCTACGAAGTTTGCCTGCTTTTGATTCCCTCTAGAGAGCAGCTGAGAAGTAGAATTGGGAAATATGGGAGAGAAATAAAGATGAGGGGGAGAGAAGAGAGAACAAGAACAAAGGATATGAAAAAAAACATAACACCAAAGAGAGAGATTAAAACCAGATGAGAATCCTCATCATCTGAAATCTAATTTATATCAGTGTTTCAAAATGAGTCAGTCTAACTGGAGCAGCAAGCAGAGAAACAAAGAAAAGGAGAATGTAATAAATATTTTATTACATTAATCATAGTAAGCTGCACTTTAAGTCCTGGCCAAAGGACTTTATTCTTAAATCAAGCTGAGAATGTGAGTAGTTTCAGACTTAAGAACATGAGGGCCACATGACTGTAATTAACATAATAAATCATACTGTGAAACTCTCCACACAGGCTGACAGCACGTGGTTGATATATTGCTTATTAGAGACTGCAGACATTTTTCCCTCTATTTGATTAAAGTGCCTCTGGTAGTGAATCAAAAGGTATGCTTTTCTGTTCTGGCTGAACTATCTACTGCAGGTGTAAATGTATTGGCAGCTCATGCCATTTACTTCTGGCAATAAAGACTGGAGCACATGCACCCCAAAGAACTGCATTTCAGTATTTTCTGTCTCACTGCCACTTTTAATTTAGCAAAGTACTCCAACTGTCTTGTTAGTGATCTTGCAGTTTCATTTCTGAAATTCTCTGCTGGTGACTTTGCCCAACCAGACTAACCTGTTTTACCTTTCATTTCACTGCCTATTGTCCAGTAGGAGTGAAGCAAGCTATGAAGGGCACAAGCTCTATAAAGCGCTCACAATTTACAACCTTGCATAAAGAATTTCTGTGCACAATTTTAACATATATATTTCTTTTGTTATCACTGGGGCAGAATCTGTACTTGAGAACCAGCTCTTCACACAGTTCTCCATAGGATGAAGTCTAACATTTCAAGTGAAATAGCTTTTAAGGTGGATTTTTGGCCTGCTTTTCTGCTTTGTGCCAAGAGTCCTCTCCTTCTCACACTCCAGAAAAATAATTATGACTATGAATATCAATTAAACCTTTGCAAACACAACTCTCATCACATTAAAGAGACTGAAGTTTCAAATGTAAATGTCCTACAAGGCTGAGGAAGACTCAAAACAGAGCAGAGGGCAGAGACATGACAATATCTCAGTTGTCAGAACAAGACAGACCTCAAGTGTTAGACACTCTGCTAGGCAGCTGCTCACACACCCTGGCTGACCAAAGACCACTTTATTCCAGACTAGCCATGGCATGCCCAGGCATTTGCCAAGACAAAGAGTCCCAAGAGGTGCAGGAGCAGCTGGAAATTTTACAGCAAGGAGACAAACCTGCAAGAAAAGCACATTTATCAAGAACTGGACTATTGTTCATGGCACAATTCAYCTCTTTCTGTCCTTGAATACACATTTAAACCTAATTTATCATGGCTTGACTGAGTAAATATTTAGTCACATTTTGCAGTTCTATTTGAGTAAAGTCTCTTTAAATAAAATGAGGAGTTTTAGATGTTTTCCAGCTATGTACACACTCAGGAGAGCATACACAAATTACCACTCTGCTGCTCAGAATATTGTTATTATTTCTCTTCTGTATTTATGCTGTCAGAATTTTCCTGTCAGGACTGTATTGCTATTTCCATGAAAATAATTTGTTCTTCAATAAAGGATACGAACAATCAGTTCCCCTGCTACTGAATAAGTTCMTACCAAAACTGACACAAACCAATTAATATAAGACATGACATGGGATATGGTTTAGTGGATAGAATTGTGGATGTGTCATATACACACGGCTATTTTAATATGCACTAGCACAATAAACAGTCTAATGTATTTAACAATTTTGTAAGTGAATGGTAGATGGGATGAGTTATTGTCCAACTGTAAGTTTTCTGAGGACTATCTTAAATCATGGTGGGTGAGGGAACAGAGGCATAAAGCCAATGCTTTATACAGAGAGGAAAAATAAAATGTAAGTCTGTGAGCAAAAAATCAAAATGTCTATCAGCATGTAGGCATGAATGCTATTCTGCAATGACAAGAACAGTGTTCCTGTCTGTTGTTTTGTTTTTGTGGATTTRTAGTCTTAAGAGAAATAAGTCCCAAACAAGTTGTGTTGGTTTTACTTGGCCCAGTTTTTGGAGGTGGGGGGGCCAAAAAGATGGCGCCTGTGAGAAGCTTCTGGAGGCTTCCACCATGTCCAGCAGAGCCAATTGCTGTTGGCTCTGAGGATGATGGACATGCCACTGACCAAACCTGRGCCAATTAAAGATAGTGGTTACGCCTCTGTGAAAACATATTTAAGAAGAAATCAAAACAAGGGGCACACAGAGTAGTTTTGCCAGTGGAGGAGGCTGAGAAATATGTGAAGGATGCAGACACCAAGGTCAGTGCAGGAGGGGGAGGAGCTGCTCCAGGCGCCGGAGCTGGAATTTCTTTGCAGGCCGTGGTGACGAGCATGGTGAAGCAGGTTGTCCCCCTGCAGCCCATGAGGTCCACAGAGGGTGCAGGAGCCACCTGCAGCCCGTGGAGGAGGGAGTCCCCACGCCGGAGCGGGCGGACACGGGAAGCGGGCTGTGTCCAGCAGGAGACCCATGGAGAGAGAGGCCTTGCTCCCGAGATGGAACTGCCTRGTCTTCTGACTGTACCCGGTGGACAAGAGAGCCCACGGTGCAGCAGTTTGGGCACGACTGTCTGCCCGTGGGGGGACTCACGCAGCGGCAGATGTGTGTGGCCTGCTGCTCGTGAGAGTGGAACCACAACGGAGAGGTTCATGGAGAACTGTCTCCCGTGGGAGGGACCCCACGGCAACGCAAGGGAAGGAATCTTTCTCCCTCAGCTGTCACAGAGGATCCGGTGATGAACTGACCAACCCCACACCCTGTTTCGCTCCTGCTGCTTTGTTGTATGTGGGAAGGGGGGAGGGAGTGGGGAGAAGATCGGTGTCTTTGAGAGTTGTAATTTATTTCTCATTCTCCTCCTCTGACTTGGTTAGTAATAAATTCACTTGATTATTTAAGTTGTGCCTGTTTTGTCCATTAAGTGTTTTCCTCCCTGTTTCTTATCTCAGCTCATGAACCTTTTTGTTAGTTTTTTCCCCTTCGCTCTTCTCTACCTGGTGTGGTGGTGGGGGAGAGCGAATGAGCAGGTGTTGTGGGTGCCTGGCTTTTGGCCAGCATTCCAAACCGCAACACAAGTGGCAATGCTCCATCTGCCAAGAGCAAAGGACAGAAAAGAACTCCATAAGCTGGTACACCAACATGTGTGAAGGACATCCTTCAATGACTGAAGGAGAGAGCCCATCACAATCAGAAGAGTGCTCCAAGTTGTGGACAAAATGAAATGATTCCCTTACAAAAACTTCAGTGTCTCTGGCTCATTCATACTGCTATGCTTGACCAGTCACTGTAGGAATGCAGAGATTAGGCAGATATCCAGTGAAGAGTGCAGATATCCAGTGAAGAGAGCAGTGATTGTAAATAGAAAAACTGAAACAAGCTTTCTAGGATCAGTGATGAACATCCTTATTTTTCACAAGCTTCATCTTTGGGTTTCCTGGTTGAAATAATACAGTAATACAGCACATTAATCTGTTCCACTGGGGTGATATGACCTGGGGTAGAATAGCTCAGAATACATTTTTCCTTTTCTGAAAAAAACAGATGTATGGTTTCATCTGATGTTTCTGTCATGAAGACCTAATTAATGAAAAGCTACGACAGACCACAGTGTCACTGTGTTTGTCACCCTTAGTTTAATCAACAGGAATACAAGTAGAATTTCCCTGTGTGTATGCACATTTACTGTTCAATTAGAATAAAAGAGATCAGCAGGTATATATTAGGAGTCAGATGTAGCCAATGCACTTAATGGTCAATGTACAATTGAGCAAAGTTTTAATCAGAGTCAGCAAGGTCCTCAACACCACTTTTTGTAACACATGCATGTAGGAAGCCCTGCTCCCACCTCCCACCAGATTCAGTGGGAACCATGACCTGGCAACTGCTGTGTGTAACACAACRTTTGTCTGATCAAGTCCCCCATCCACATTCAAGCTGTTCAGTGCTGAACAACCAGTGCTGAAAGCAGCTTTTCTGTAACCAGTTTGGAGTGCCCCGGAAAGGCAGATTCATCAAAGAAAGCAGGCACTCATTTCTCTCTCTTGAAGCTTTTATATAATCACCTGTTTCAACACTTCCTGGAATGAGCATATAGTTCATTTAAGCATAGTTTATCAAAGAAAGATGGATTTCATCATGTTTCAGTGCTTCCAGGATATGAATGTTTTAGCAAGCACTTCCCTGTACTGTGCCAGCCACGATAAAATGTCTAAAATATCATCATACTTCTGTTCCATTTTCTGGAAAAATTCAAACAATAATTTCTGTATTCCGAATTTTTATCTTGCTTAGAGAGATAGAAAATGCACTCAGATACTTCTACAGATTTGCTTCATGCTCAGATTCTAGGTTCACTGCAAGCACAAAAAGATGACATGACAGAACAAGACTCACTAAGATGGATATAATTTAGGTATGAAGAAAGTGGGAGAAATGAGTAGTCACTGCATGCTGGCTTCATGGAATAGCTTATGCAAAACTACCATGTTCCCATGGCAGGGACAGGTGAAAACAGGTCTTTCCAAGAACTACTGCTATTAAAATCTTAGCTCTTGAATACATATGTGAAGTAGTCCTTCTGTATGTATAGAATCACTGAATCACAGAATCATTAAGGTTGGAAAAGACCTTTAGGATATAAACYCCGAGTCCTCCACCTAGTACAATCACCATGTTCACCACTAAACCATGCCCCCAAGAGCCATATCCACATGGTTTTTGAACAGTTTCACATAGATGGTGACTCTACTGCTTCCCTGGACAGACTGTTCCAATGCTTTACAACACTTTAGATGATTAAATTTTTCCTAATCTTCAACCTGAACTTCCACTTGTACAGCTTGAGACCGCTTCCTCTCATTCTGTTACTTGCTTGGGAGAAGAGACCAGCATCTACCTAGCTGCCCAGGCTAAACAACCCCAGGTGCCTCAGCTGCTCCTCCTCAGACTTGTGTTCCAGATCCTTTCCCAGCTTTGTTGCTCTTCTCTGAACATGTTCCAGCACCTCAATGTCTTTCTTGGGGTGAGAAGCCCAAAACTGCACAGAGGATTTGAGGTGTGGTCTCACCAGTGCCCAGTACAGCAGAACAATCATTTCCTTGGCCCTGTTCAGTGAAGTACCAGCCTCACACAAAGTGGAGAATCACTCTCAGAAAGTGTCCTGGTCTAAACCATCAAGGCCTGTGTTCCATTTTGACCCAACATCCCATCTGAAATGCAAAAGGAAAGTGTGTGTCTGAAGCCTTTCCAGAGTCAGCATCTCTCCTGGCTGCTGCRCTGAATCTTCTCTGCAGATCTCAATCTGACCCTGCCTTGTTTCTCTTTTCCTAAAGACTCGTAAATCGTAAGCTGAAAATAGCTCCAAAATGAAACAATTGCAAAGATCACACAAACTAACAGATCTCTGATCAAAAGCACCATGTTAAATAATCTATCTCCTAAAAATAAAATGACATTCAGTACAGAGGTGTCCAATTTTGGTTTTTTCCATATGGTTTCTGGAGAGCTGGAACTGGCAGAAGCCTTAATTTCTTCCTTTACGTACCAGTATCATTAAACAGAGCACTTTGCAGAAAACAGCTGTTTAAGACATCTTTAGAAAAAGGGAGGACAAAGCATCTCAACCATATTGGTCTTGCAAAAATGATTGCTTTCTACTTTTCACTTGTGCATCTCATTTTTTGCTTTTCTGCCTTTTAAGTTAGGGTAACAGGGGACAGGATATATTTCTAGGTCTGAAATGAACAGTGATGCTCCAGAACATAACGACGCATTTAAATGGGCAGTTTGTCTTCACTGTTTGTGCTATGGTGACTTAAATGAAAAATACATATTTAAATGAAGAGTCAGTTATTCACAGTGATGTGATTCCTCTATTCAGAACCCCAGTGAATATGTTCAGCTGTTTGTCGGCTGAACTTGGCATGCTTTATAAAATTAATCCTTAAAAACCGCTGGGGTCTGGCTGCAATAGTCTTTTTCTTTCACTTCTAGCTACAGGCAAATAATTTTCACAGATTGTATGGAATTCTTCTACCCTTCTCTGTTACAGCAGATCAATAGGCCTATGCAACTTTCATCGCAGGAATGAGACCAAATGCCCATCCCCAAACATCTCCTACATCAACCCGTATTCAGTACAAATACTTATGAATGATTTCCTCCAAGAAGCATCTAACTATATCTAATCTATATCTATATTTATATGTCTATCTATATCTCTCCAGTAACAATGCTGCCAGGAGATGTCTCTTTGTGCAGCAAAAAGTTCAACTCAGAGCAGATCCATGCAGAAAAGAGGAAACAAGCCCTGACATCAAGGAAAGCAGCAGCCTAATCTCTCGCATGCTTAGCTGTTATGATAAACATTTAACATTTAGGACAGCCTCTATGTGACATGTCCGTTGCTAGTCATACAAAGTGGCAGGCATGAGCTTTCTGTGTCTGAATGTGTAAGCAACATACATATGAAGTCTTGAAATGCTGATAGGTACATTCCTTAAGCAGGGAGAATTTAAAGATACTACAATGATTGATGAATTTTCATTTCTGTGTTCTCCTGCAAAAATTACTATCTTGATAAATGCCTGTGGTAGAAACAGCTTCATAAACAACTCTTGTATTAGAGTTGTTAGTGCTATGGGTTCATTTATTTTTTGAAAACTTTTTTGTCTTGCTGTATATCCACATGATAAAAGCAATTACATGACAACTCTGCCTAGGCTAAATTTGTCCTTTTTATGCTACTGTCCTGCTTTTAAACAGAACTCCATTACAATATTGTAAAGATAGTTTGCCATTAGCTAGACTTCTAGAATCAAGAAGTCTACCTAGACTTCTAGAATCAAGCCCCATAACATTAGAYTGCAATTTAACAGCATTTGGACAGAGATAACTGAATGTGGGAGTGGGCTGCCAAATCCATGCTGCAAGATCGGGAGATAAACCAAGTCAATAGATCCTTTTTCTGATATTTAAAACTATAATGATCTAATTTGATTCTTCTAAATAAGCCAGGCCCTTGCAACTTAAAAATAAAACTGCTATATTTTTTGTAATTATGTATGTCAGCACTTACTATTTTTAGTTCATCTTCTAGAATAGGAATAGATATAAATTATGGGACCTAAAGAGTGGACTCTGAACTCTGCAGTCCAACACAAAGAAGAACCCCTACAAACATTTCAAGTTCACTTGACCACATTCAGCAGCACATCCCTGGAGACACGCTTCAGCAGTCAGTTTAGCCAAAAGTCATCAATCTTTGTATGTAAGCTAGAAATACAGAGACTGATCAGCAGTACTTTGAGTGTTCTTGGAAGGGTTGTATTTAAATAAGAGCTTTGTAACTTTCTTTTGATGTGATTATTTTCCTTGTGCTACTTTCATTCTTGGCACAGTTCCCCTGGGCTTGAAATAATTACAACAAGGATTAATTTGGCTTTTCTGTATGCTTTATATACACCTCCAAAAAAGGCATTATTTTTTCTTGTTTGCACTTCTTTGGAATGTGCGAGGATGACACCTTTTTTTCATATATAAACAGTGATTTAGGAGTTAGAGCTAAATCTAGTCAAAACTGTCAACTCATGAGGCGTGAGAAACTCCTTTCACCTCAAAGTTTTGTAACATTTTGATGCTCATCTAACAGCTCCTAATCCATGAATCATATATGAGGATCTTGGCTCTCAATTTAAACATACACCATTGCAGACACTGCAGACGGAAAGAAGGGGGAAACGGAGAGGTCCTACTTCATCTGATTGCAAAGAAAAAAATACTCCATCTAAGATATTTACATCAACATCAGGTAAGTCCCAGAGGCACTGCATTCTGTAACAGTTATGTTCAGATAGAAATTTAAATGAACACCTTTAACCAAAAGGGAGGTCCACACTAGAACAGAACAAGAGTCAACTCCTAATCATGAAAGACTGCAATCCTTGCTCCACATTCCCATGATGAGAGCACAGGAATGGAACTAGATCTGTGCCCAAGTTACCATGCTAAGCCAATTACCAGGCACTGATCTGGGATCCTGGCATATCAGTTACAAAAAACAAAGGAACAGAGAGGATATCAGAGCAGAGACATCAGAGCCAGCAAAGCTAAGCACTGCCCTCAGCACAGACTAGAATCCATCACAGTGCGCACTTCAAACATGGGTACAGTTTGATAACCACAGTGGCAGGACAGTGAACAGCACTCTGACTACAAGAGTAGAAGTGTTTGTGGACAAATTGTTTCCCTTCCAAACTCTGAAAATGCCTGTACACATAAAACAAACAGTCAGATGAATTCTTCAGCAATGGATACACACCAAGGCACTGTAATAGTACAAACAGAATGTAATCTGCCACATCTGTGACAGAAGCAATAATGCCAGTCAATACATTTAGATGGTTTTGTATTTTGCATCTCTACTTACTACTCTGCATTCTGCAGTTTGTGCAGGGCTTGTATAGGGGTTGGATATCCTCTTCCTTTTTCATGGAACTCCTTGTTCCTGTATTTATAGTGATGCACTAGTGTTGAATCAGAAATGTCTTGCTGCACTGGCTTGTTAATACAAAGCACAACTTCACCCTCAGTCTTCAAGTAGAAGTGAGTATTCTTCATAAATTCTTCAGCAATTCTGTTTACAAAGTAAATCCTACATATCTCAGAATCAAAACTTCTGTTCATACAAAATAAACTCTGTCCTGAGCCACACTCTCCCTCCATAGCTTTCTGCAGTAACACCAAATCTTTCCCATTCCTGGCTTGTCACTAATTGCTCTAGGCTGCATGTACTACAACATAAAGCATCATGTTTCTTACTTCCATCTCCACTGATGTGATCTACCTTGCCCTTTGCTAGTTCTTGAATATTAAAACTAAACCAAGTATTAGCAAAAGCAAAAGAGGTGGTTTGAAAAGTAGAAATTGCAGAAACTCTCTGCTCTCCACCATTGCAAATGTATGCATGACAGAAATAGACCCTCTCAGTATTTCTAGAATTGAAAAAGGACTAAATAGTATCTACATATATTCTTAAAGGCTTGGATAACAAAATGGAAAAGAAAAATCTGAAAATTCACAGACGAATGTCTGCTTTTTAGTAACATTTAATGAAAGATTATTCAATATATTCCACAATGCTTAGGACACATAAACACAAAAATCCGTGTCTAACCTAACTGAATACTTACTGGGGTGGCACTTCTCCTTTGAGACATAAAAATGTCTTTGTAAGGTCCCTGCTCAAACATTCAGTTGATACAGTTTAATTAAAGAGAGTAAATGAGGGGAAAAAAAGCATGTTTGAAAGAGAGACTAGTCCAAAAGCATAATGTCATTTAAACTGGCCTAAAATGATATACATCATCAAGATTTTTGATTTAATGGATAATCTCACTCAAACTTTCATCATCTATGAGATTATCATGCATGGAAAGTATCAGCTGTGCCTGGTACAAATGCAAGGATATGTCACTTCACATAAAACTCAAAGTAGTATTTCTTGCTAGTTGGATTGCAGCCTTTAATTATACCTTAAATAAGGCCCTAGTGCTGTAGACCTTAGGCCTTATACTAGCAGTTCTAATGGGATCACGAGCAAGGCTTCACATACTGGAGACGACAGGGTAGAATTCAAATCCCCTGCTCACTTTCAACTAAACCTTTGTTTGTCAAGCAGGCAGTGGGTCTATAAATAAATAAAAGCTCTAGGCTTTTCTATATAATTAGTTCCTGCCTTTTCTTACCTCAGAGTGTAAGACTCACACCTATCTGTTTAGAACAGAAATTTTTTCAACAGGCTAAACATATTCTTATTGTTCAATATTGCTCAAATTTTATATATTATATATATATATATATATATATTTACATATATATATAAATAAAATATATCATATATAATTTTATATATATGTGGCTCATGCACCACTTTTAATACATCACTCTTTGTTAGGAGACAACCTAACAAAGTCATTGTACATGAGCAAACACCCTAATCCAGTCTTTAATCAAACCTCCATATTTTAGTGGTGAGAATCAGCTGTGCATCTGTAATAAATTCACTTGCCAAGACTGCCCACCTTTTTGCAACATGTAGATTTAATAATGCCAGCACTTCTTTCCCTAAGGAGCAGGCTATATAGAAATGGGGGACTTTACTCATGTATCAAGTTTTAGTCAAATGTCAATCATTTTACCCTTGTTGAAATGCCACTACCTCTGAGTTAAACAACAGCATGTGACAACAACACTGTCCCAGTCTGAGGAGAGGAATTGTGTAATGCTTTTTGGACCAGGAAAAAGAAAATTTAACTACAGAGAACTTTAACTGATTAAACTGGAATTTGGACAGCACTCTGAGAACCCCATCACTGCCCATGCAAAAAGCACTCAGARGTTTTGAGAGTTGATTTAGGCAGTAGGTGTAATCCAGGTGCAATCCCACTTTGCCCTCAAAGTGAGATACTAGATATGGACCAATCCTACTCTTGAAACTATGTAAATATGAAAACGTTGTGCTGCATCCATTCCTGTAGGATGGATGGCAGGAGATGAAAAAAAAGTTATGGACATGGGACATAGGAACTTGCACTGGAAAAACAGAAAAAAAAATCATTTTATCATGGATTAAAATGCTATCAACTTCATGGTTAAGGCTGTAGTCATACTTCCTGTCTGCAGACTGCTCTGATTTACAGGTAAGGGAAATCATCTTACAACCTCCCTCCTGGTATTCTCCTCGTGCTTTCCTTTGTGTCTCCATGTCCAGCATTACTCATCTGACAAGGTGAAGGCAATACCTGACCTCCCAACTCTAGGCTACCACTTCTGGCTCATCATGAGAGTGTATAGCGCAGTTCATGTCCTCCCTGATCCATACACACAGCAAGGTCACTGCATGCCCTCTCTCATGACACAAATGTACCCACAGTGGACCTCAAAAAGCATTTTTCCCTACAGGTGCAGTACGCTTGCTAATGTGGGGTGCTKAGCTGTAGTTTTCCAAATCGTCTCCTCGGTGGGTGTGGCTTCTCTACCTACTGAGTWATGTGCCAGAGGGCCATGATGCAATGCAGCCCATGATCCCTGGCCACCCCTCACTGAGCCAGGCTGGGGCCATCCCCAAAATTCCACCACCCCTCAGCCACCCGCCCAGTGTCCTACCTGGCATCAGCTGCGCCGCTGCCTCGGGGGTGTTGGTGGGCACAGCGTGGGGCTGCTGCTGGCTGGAGCTRACCTCAGGCTCAGTGCTCACCGAGGGAGAGCCGGCCACCTCGCCACCCGGGGCCAGCTGTGGCACAGACGGGAGGGTCTCCTCAGCAGCCGGTGGCTCCTCCTGACCAGGCAGCTGCAGGGCTGACAGGGGGATGCTGATGGGTTTCCCAGCCGTGGTGGTGGCGTTGGAGCTGGTGGCTGGCACCTGCAGGGCGGCCACGGGGCCAGCGCCTGCTCCCCGCGCCGGGGAGGCCAAGGGTCCCCGGGGCGGGCGCTGCGTGGCCATGCGGGGCGGGCCGGGAGGGGAGGCGCACAGCCGCTGTGGGTCGGGGTCGGGACCCGGGGCTGCCGGGGGCACGCTCCTGGTGGGTCCCAGGCAGGAAGGTCCGGCAGGCGGCTGTGGCTTGGGCTTGGACATCTGCGTCAGGGCCAGGGCCGGCCCATCAGCGCCGGCCGTCAGCTCGGCGTTGGCCACTATGTAGTAGTCCTCAGGGAGCTCCTGCTTGATCTTCTTGAGGAGCACATCGCCGCCGCCCTCATCAGCGGGCTGCGCCTGGGCCTGGGCGGCGGCAGCCGGCCGCTTGCGAGGGCCGGCCGGAGCACGGTGCGGGTGCGGCTCAAAGTCACTGTCCTCGTCRGTGACAGAGGACTCACAGACCATGTCGAAGAGGGTGGCCTCATCCTCGTACTCCTCCACAGGCTCGCCCAGCTCCGACGGCTCGCTGCAGTAGGAGAAGTCGCAGGAGTCACGAGTGCGGGTGCAATCCAGCTTGGCCTTCCCTGGCCGGCCTGGGTAGCGCTCCAGGGGGCTGGCCTGCGCCTCCGATGGCACCCCCAGCATGCTGGGGCTGTCCGAGTTGAAGCTGCGGCTGTCCTGGAAGCAGACGCGCTCCTGGGAGCCGGCCCGGCAAGTGGCGGCCAGGGGCCAGTGGTACGCGTGGCCGGCACTGCAGCCCCACATGGCCGTCAGGTTGCCATGGGCCCCCTCGGAAAGCAGGTGCTTGAGGTTGGGGATGAGGCTGCAGATGGTGCCGTGGCTGTGGGCCCAGCTCACCAGCTTGGAGAGGTTTTCGGAGGAGGTGTGAAGGCAGTCCTCCATGGTGCAGGATCGATAGCGCCTTGCCGCTGGGAAGTCAGCTGAAGACACACTTCAGATCACTGAGTCCTGGCACTCATGGCTGTGTGTTGCCAAGATCATGCTTGCTGCTCACCTGCAGAGAAAGAGCAAAACCCCACTCTTCAGCACTCCCAAAGCACGACCACATTTGCACAGGCAAATGAAATATTTGTATGCTCAGCTAAACCCATTTCACTCTTATCTCATGCCCTTCAAAATATTGTAATATACAACTGRAGATAAAATTACTTTTCAAACAAGCCAGTTCGGTATCAGTGGTAAAATTATTAGAAGCTTAAATCTCTGACAAAATATAAAAGCTGTCCAAAAGATGGTGATTGTGTCTTCATACCTAGGAAATGAAAATTWAAAAAAATCTTAAAACATACCATTAATCTTGAACAGGGTAGCAATCAAGCGCCAACTTTGACTGGATTAGAAGAAACTATGAAGCTTTACATCATTTATGCACATTTCTCAAYTGAATCAAACATCTCCTTTCCAACTAAATTTGAGAGGCATCAAAAGGAAGGCCTGAGACTTCCTTTTCAAGAAAAGGAATAAGCAAACGAGCTCACCCTTCACTGTTCTGTACTGATAGTTATCAGTTGGTCAACAGCTTAAGAGATCCTTAAAGGATCTGCAAGATTTAAGACATAAACTTTGTTTAACATTTTGCTTTTTCTCATACCATCTCTTTTCAACATCTAAATCATGATTCAGTTCAAGAAAAACTTGCCATTTTCATCAAAACTATTTAGAAATTTGCAATACAAGATGACAGCAAAGTCTGAGCGTCTCTCTTTGTATACACCTAATGACAGAGAAGTCATCCCCAGTACAGCTGAAGTATCTGTAAAGTCCTGCTCATTTCTGCATGTCTTTTTGGATGCTCTCCCAGGGGCTAGCTGCCCCTGGGGAACACTTTCTCTAAAATCAACACAAGTTACTACCTGCTTACGTAGCTGCTCCTCAATGTGACCTCTCCCCAGTTAGCTGCAGATACCTGTCTTTGCTCTGTGCCCTTTCTGTGCTCTGTGCCCTTTTTGGGAGGTCAGGAGGCTGTGTTTCAATGATTTTGCAGCCTGCATACCCCTGGCCACACATTCCTGTTCACCAGGAATCATCTGTGGAAACCAAAACTGGAAATAAAATGGAAAACTACTGCCAACGATTTTCCCCACAAGGCTCCTTCTGGGTCTTTCCACCCAGCCCAGCCACTGTGAGTCTTTAGTGGCATCAAGAATGGAGTCAGCATGGGAATTTCTAATACAAACTTTTAGGTATTTTTCAATATCTTTGAAATTAAGCATGGAGGGAATGAATAAATRAGAAGAAGCATATCATTAGGAAGCAAAATTGTGTAAAATTCAAGCTTGTTTTTGCAGTAGCTCAAGCCAGAGTACATGGACAGAGAACAACTGCTACAATAACTCGAATTCCAGCCCACATGCAAACATAGATCTCAGAGCATTACCTGCAATGCAAAGCTCCTTACATGATCAGTGCATCTGAGGAGTATAATAAATGCAGAAGGTCTCCAGTTTGCAAGCCTTTTAGGCACTGGAGGAGACTTCCCTTTTCAAACAGACAACTTTTAAACATCAAAGACTTCTTTTTTGTTACATTTTGTTATTAGTTTTAAAGCCTTTAAAGATTCACTGCCACTCTCAACAGGGGTCAAAACCCCCAGCATCCGTGTATCTTCTGAGAGACATTTTCAAAGAGATGTACTTACAATGCACCCTGMCACAGAAGACGGAAGGAGGAACATCATACTCACAGCAAGGCAAAGAAGACAATCTGCAAAGCGAAGAGGGGAAAGAGACGGCTAAAGTCAGTGATACATCAGAAGCTGCATCAGTGTAAACCTGTGTGGTATCATGGAGCTGCTCAGCTGCCACACAACCAGGAATGTATCTTGGGAAGACAGAAAGCCCGGTTTGGCTGAAGAACCATTTTCCCCTTAGGGAAATGAGATAAGGTCTGCCACCGTCTAACTGCCAGGGTCAAGATTGTTTGTGCAGTTACTCAGAATCACTGTGTCCTCAGTTTGCAACTGCAACAAAAGTTGCCAATGGCACTTTGGCAGGGAGGAATTCAGAAAGCACAGAAAATGCCTAATTATGTACCTAGTTTCCTCAGGAGGACCTTGGCTGCTCAGTCAAACAGCACGAGCCTGGCTGAAAGTCTGCCCTTGTTTTCTAAATCACATTTTAGAGATTATGCAAGTTCTTCATTCAGTCTGGCAAGATCTGATAAAATGACTCATGCTTAATAACCTGCTAACATGATAACTCTGAAATCATACAGTAACTATCAAAAACATGCTGTAGCTTCAATGTGATCTACACTGGTATTTTAACTGCATTACAGAAGCCTTAATCTTTCACAGCACTTTTCTGCTATTCAGAACCTACAAATAACTAATTCAGAGTGAAGCACATCTRGGTGCTGGAAATTCTCTGCAGCTATTTGGATCCTGAAGTAAGAGCCAAATTTTAAGGCTTTTTTAGATTTTACAACCTCATTTACAACATGTCACTATAATGACTAATGTGTACTGTTCAAGAAAGTGGTTGCATTGTGAAACCATGCCTTGAGATCCRTTAATTCATTAAGGGGAACACCATTTGATGTGGAAAAGGCAGTATCTTCTGTATTCAGAACCAGAATTTTGTCATAGTAGATCTATTTGATGACCAAAGGGCAATTAAAAATTGCAGCCTTTAAAGAGTAGACTTCTTCCATGTTCTAGGATATGACTTGGCTTAGCAACTTTAATACAGACAAATTCTTCATGATTTTGCACAGAGCAGTAGGAAGATCCCTTGTTAAATTGCAAAGAAGATTCACTGACACCAGGCAAGTCCTGGGAGCAGCAGCAGTTGGTAGCTTCCAACATGAACCCTTTCATTTATCCTATGAAAAGAATGAGTAAATACCACTGGGGAGCAGAGGTTTGGCTATCTCAACTTCATTTTCTCCTTTGGCTCCTTGCACATGAAAGTGATAGAATGGAGTTTTGGTTTGGACATTGTGGAAGGTTCCTCAGGACTAAAAGGGCAATCTGTGACATGGCTTCCTCAGCAAGGAGGCAGCTGAGGTGAGGATGCAGTGTCGGAGCTGAATGCAAAAAAATGGGATGATGCAGAGCTCTACAGTGGGAAGTGGGTGTCCTAAAGCAGTGTCTGTGCACTGGAACATGCATGTGGTGGACCTACAGCTCAGAGAGGGTGGTGACTGCATTTTGTTGTAAAGAAAKAAGAAGATTTTTGGGATTCTCTCTTCTTACAGAGCCCCAGGTAACTAGCAATGGATGTCCTTTCCAGGATAATGAATGTTATAAAAGTCAATTCAGACTAACTTGCATCACACATATATATATTTGAAACTCTATTACCACTGCTGATTATTAGCACTCACATACTGATTYTTTTTCAGGGGAACAATATAGCCAGGACTATATTAACCTTCTTAGGATATGACGCCAAGGCTGATACTACTGGGAATTTTCTAAAAGTTCAAGATTCTCAAGATGCAAAGTTTACTTCTGTTAATAATAAAAAACAATTGTTCTAATCACACAGTTGTATAAAAACTCAAAACATGGAGTCCTAAAACATTAAAAGACAGGTCTAAAAACCCCTACATTTAGTCATTTTACATAGCATGGATTTCAAAGCAGTCTTACAGCTGAAACCTGACTTTTAAGTGTTTTTATGGAGAAGCAATGTTTTACCAGCTTCTACATTAAAAATTTTGACAACCATAAAAGATTTCCCCATGAGGAAAAGTCTTCTTAAAACTCACATTAGGGGAAAAAAAAAAAAAAAAAAAACAAAACAAAAAAAAAACACCCAACCAAAAAAAAAAAAACTTTGAAAGCAGTTGGGCTCTGCTTTCTCATATTTGCAAAAGAAGCTCAGAATATTTTAAATCCTCTCTGTTTTCAGCCTCTCCACTTTGCCAGAACTTACCAGGCTCTTACTCTATCACTATCTGAAGGGGAATCACTGCTTCATTTTTTGAAAAACCTATCTTTGCATACTTAAAAGCATTATGTATTAAACATTTGGCTACCATGGTGTTAAATTTCTGTCTTGTTCAAGTTTTCAGCTAATGGAAAATATTAGGGCTTCTCTTATTACTGGCATTTCTTAATTCAAGTCTTTAGCATTGATAAATGACTGAGATCAATAACAGCAGAAATCCAAGTGTAAATTCATCTGCAAGGGCAGAGTAGTACTGAGGTCCCCACAAAGTCCTGCTGCAGTCCCACAGGCCTCTCTAGCCATCAATCCAGGATAACCTGTAGTATTTCTCTTTCACAAAGTAAGATGCTGAAGTAAACTCAGCAGSAGCTATAGCCTTGCGCAGATAGCACCTCCAGATGCTGGGGGCCCCAGCCATGCAAAAGAGCACAAAAAATCACACCACTGCTCWTCAGCTACTCTACTATCTCCTGCAAGAGGACTCCTGCTAACAGTGGTGTTAAAGCTCAGTCTCATTGCCCCAGTGTTCTGATTTCTTCACCGATATTGCCAAGGAGGTCATCAAGACGACAAAGAATCCAGATACACAACCAAAACAGACCAGCAAACTGGAAGGAATGGGAATAGGTGAGTGCATTTTCTCTGATGTTTGACTTCGGGAATACAAAACTCCTATGTCAACTCAAATATTATTGAATTTACTTTCTGCTTGAAATWAGGACTATGAAGCAAGAAGAAGCAGAGAGGGAGAAAGGAAGCATGTAGAAAACAATGGCATCTTGTAGTCAAGGTATGAATTAACTGGTTTACCCACTTTACCAAGGGAGGAAGGGGTTGACTTCCACCTCAGATACAAAGGCTCATTTTACTTAGGAAAACATGTTTTTAATTGAATGTGTCTCCAGGAAACAAAAGGGTATACATTACAGAGGAAAGGATCACAAATCCTGGCAATTTCTGCAAGTCTGTGAGGTAGTTAGGCAATGTCATGTGTCCTTAAGCTAGTGAGTAATTCCTTCAGCTATGCCTATTTGTTATTGTTCCTTAACAATTTCGTACAGTCTCTGGATGGTGTCTTCCAGGGAAAAAGAATCTCTCACCACAACAAAATCACTATTTCCAACTTATGTAAGCATATGCTATTAGTCTGTGATTTTAGCTCTGTAAGAAATTATTTAGAAATAAATAGGCATACAAAGTACGAACAAAATCAAACCTTCATGCTAATTTTCCACCTCCACAAATTCTAGGATCCCAAATTTTACATAAATTGGGTTATTTTTATGTAGTGAGTTCCTTCCCTCTTGTATGTCTCAGAGCTTTTGTGCTTGTATTTTGGGGCTTCTGAAGCCAGCAGGARCTCTGCTGCTGAATAAGCAGGCTTACTCTCAATGAACAACAATTATAATTCCTATCAACAACAAGAAGCATCAAGAATGCTTTCCTGAGAGAGAAATTCAGAGGGTAGTAGGAATTAAAAATAATATATTTGTTTCTGGGCAAGTAATGCTGTCCTCCATTTAGAAAAATGTCATCGTTGTCTTTCACATTTGCTCCGTAAGGCTGCAGCTCCATCTAAGYTGATGGTTAGTCGTCAGGTTGCTCTCCTTGCCAAGTGTGGCACGCCTTCAGCTGCAGCTGTCATGACAGCAAGCCAGAACAAAGCAGCAAAACCTGTTTATTGGTGAAACTCCTCCTCTTTGCTGGTGATACTCCTTCAGCTGGCTGGGACAGCATTTGAGGGCTTCCTCACTTTTTCATGTGGAAGACTATCACAGGATCAAGAGGCTCCTAAGGGCCGGACCCATTCACAAAGTAGAATTTTACATGGACAGCAGAATTGACTAAGAAGCAGTTTGGGGACTCAATCCTTAATCTGGATGTAATGCTACAGGCATCACTGCTTCTAGTTTTGTATTTTTTTTCCCAGCACCTATAAAACAGGAGCTCTGAGCCCTTATGTTGCACAGTGTGACTGAAGGATCACARACCAAAAGAGCACTTGAAGAAGCAGGTGAAAAGGGAGCTGAACAGATGGTGCAGGAAACCTGATCAATCTGAGTAAGGTCTTGTCACRTAAGAACCTCTTTTATTACCTACACGCCAAAGTCTCAGTTAAGCTTCTTGAGACTGACCTATTTCTCACTCCATTTTCCCCATCTCATTGTGATTCTTCTGATAATTCCTCAGACATGTTAATTCTTTATCATGAATCCCTTATCAAGCCAACCACTGTTTTGGTGCCTGCCTRTGCTGAGCTTCAGTCCTCAGGAATATAGGCCTGATCTGATTGTTCTCATTTGCAGCATGTAGGATCATCAGAGAATGGTACAGAACTACTTCTTACTGAGGAAGGGTCCTTCCAAGGAACATGTCAGAAAGGGAAGTGACCTTTCTACAGTTCATTAATATATCTGCAAAGTTGCTGAGTATCTTCAGTTACAAAGAAGTCAAAGCACTTGGCAGAGCTATGCTTCATCTTTTTTACCCTGTGTCTTCCTTACACATCCCATAAAGAATGCCACAAGAGTTCTGCCACACTCTTCACAGAAGCTTTGTAGCACTAATGTAATCCTGTAAAATATCAACACTCCACACTACTTACATCTGAGTAATGTACAGCTGAACTCAGAAAAGATTTTAGGATTTTGACAGCACTGAATAGTATAAACAGAGTGATAGTGTTTAAATACTGTAAACATGGAAGACAGAGAAATCCTGCTTGTTCAATTTAGTGTTCAGCAACTGCACTCCTGAAACTTTCTTTCAAAGYGTCAATGAAACATAACTCATTTTGATCACAAAGACACTTCTCACTGTGATCTGCAGTGAAGACCTGAGAGACAACATGAACTCTGTGCCCTGGCTTAAAAATATGTGTTCTCTCAGATAAACAAATGAAAGCAAGTTTTAGAGGCAGCAGTTCTGCAGACTTATAGACTGTTAGATGAACTGTCCCACAATCACTATGTATCCCCAGATTAGTGAGCTGAGAAAAGTGTGGCAAAAGCAAACATTTTCAGTTGTACTCATGGCTTTCTCCACTAGCAACAATGGAGGTGATACAGAAAGAATGATGATCAGAGAAAAATCCATCCTGGATTTCCAAGCCCTTGGAAAACTGCATAACTATGATTTGTTTGAATTTGGCTCTACCTTCTATTGAGGTTATAATGGGTCTGACACTGAGCTTTTCCACATCTTCAGACAAAACTCTTCCTTTTCATAAAGTGTCTTTCAACAGCAAAGGAAAAATGAATGTTTCCACCTCTAATATTTTTACTGTTGCACTGTTCCTCATCCCTTGAATACAGGTAGGAACGCTTTTCTAGCTCAGTCACCAGTACTTCAATCCCTTTAGTAATCCAGATTCTCTTGCTTTGAGTACACATTTTGTCTACCAAAACATAAAAACCCAAGAATAAGACCTCTTGCTCCATTTCTCTCAATCCAGTATCTCTTATAAGTGCTAAAAATTCTTGCCTCCACTTTGAATGGCTACAGCCTATATTTTATACAGAGCTGGCATCATCACTGAGAGCAAGCAGGCAGGGGGCTGGGGTGATAACAGCAACATGACTTTCCAGAAATGAAAAAAAAAGTCCCTGATTTTGCTTTTGCCAGAAGTAGGTTTCGCAGTCACCAAGAAGGGACTCTCAGGTACACCAGTACTCGATGCAGAGCCTCTGGGGTAAAACCCTCTCTGGGAACAGGCAGAAATGATAGTGACAGGGAGCTCTGCATCCARTCAACACCTTAATAGTTAAAGAGCTCTGCTGAAGAGTGCCTGGGTGGACATTTGGTATTCACAGTGCCTCCACCAGCTTTGTCAATATGAGTGTCAAAGGCAAAAACATCAGCACAAATGTGATGGTGACAACAATGTACATTGCTATGCCATGCAACAAGTGCTACAACACAGAGGATCACTTGAGCACTCATGTCTGTGCATGTGGAGCAATAAAGCATAGCAGGGAGTATCACTGTAGCATCAAGTCAATCTTGACCATCTCTTTTTTTTTTACTATTTCTCTATTTAGCAAAGACATCTTTAAAGAAAGGACACATCTTCTGGGAAAGCAGTTCTGGAAAGTAAATTAACAATGACATTTTAAGGTCCTTAGCACTTGGGAAAAACAGTCTATATTTTACTTAAGTTGCTAGGGAACTTATCTATCATGGATTGATTATTTTGTGTTGTTAATTAAAATTTGTTCCAAAATTGCATCTGCCTTCACACCATTCCTCCTGATGACCTGAGACTTAAAATACCTTATATCAAAGACACCAGGATTTGTCTCAGCTTKCAGTTCTTTAACGGTGAAATTGCATCCCATGTTTGGAAAATGTTTAAAATATATCATTTCCTAAGTTTACAACAGTGGGTGTACCCTTTCTAACTTTAGAATTACAAGAAGAATCAAGCACACACAGCCTGAAGGCAAGATTTTTCCCTAGCTTTTCATTTTCCTAGAAATTATATTAAGAGAAAGCCTGCACATGATTTAGTGAAAAGAAAACAGGACCAAACAACACTGACTTGCACAAAAATTATGAAGACCAAACTCCCCCATCTTCATAGAAGGAAACCAATGCCTTCAAGTCCCAGCCCAAACAACTTAACTATTTCTGCTATTCCTCACACAAGCAGCTTATGTGGATRAAATACTTTACTGTGCCAGATTTGATTTGTAATTTTTGTTTGTAGGCTTTTTCTCATTTCAGCCTTTTTCTAAACCAATTGAAAACTGGAATAGTGCTACTATAGCAATACTGAAAACATGCAATACTTGCCTAAATAATGCCAGTGAAATGACACTATTAACCACCTATGAAAAACAGACAGTATTTCCTACAGAAAATTGGGAACTTTGTAGAAATTCAGCATTTCTGTGTAAGGATGAATTTCCACTTCCTTTACTGCAATTTAAGGGTTTAGGTTCTTCTTTTTTTAACACAGRGATGGTTTTGGATGTTAACTGTTTCTTCAAGTACATAATTCTCAGCAAGAAAAACATTCTCAACCATCTTTACAGGGTGCTCTTTGAAGTAGCAACCATTACTGTTATCATTGAAYTATCTGAGGTCCTGTCCTGCTGCTGCTTTTTTAAATCTTTAGAAGAAAACCTCAGTCTCAGAGCAGAGAGTTGTTCTTGTGAACAAACTTGAAAAAATACAAAAAACTTAAAGATAGTTGATTATTCCATGAACAGGCTTGTACCCAACTGTGCTTAACAGATCATATGCAACTGAGTCCCTAATAAAAGTTCCTAGACCTGACTTTGACATGAGGTAGAAAAACCAGTGATACAAAAGCTGCCCTAGAAATGAGACAGCAAGGATTTGCATTCAAATGCAAGCCACTCAGAAATACAGGGTAACATCCTGTAGCTGACAGCTAGAGGACAAAAAGATTAGAAATGCTTCACTCAGCTATGTGCCAAGTTTCCTATTATCACTAGAAACATATCTAGCTGTGTACCTCTAACATAGTGTAACTAATTGAGATTAGAATTAAAATTAAACCAAGATTTAAACCAAGGTTTAAAACATCATCTCAGCTGATTAGAGAGGGGTTCCCTGAAAGTACACAGGGATTGATACCTCATGATTGTTACCCACATACAGGTGAGGGGTTGGTGGCAATCCCACAGGACAAGCAGCCTGACCCCCTGTTCTCTTGATGGAGAAAGTGAGGAATGGGACATTCAGGGGATCTGAGGGATTGAACCCAACCAGGTCACTCTGCATGCCACCATGAAAAATTGCAGGTCTGAGTTCAGTGGGGCTGGAACCATGGAAGCTTAAAGAGCTGCACGTGGAAAGGGTTCCTTTGACATTGGCTGGCTCAGTCAACTCAGGCCCCAGTTCTTAGAAGCATTTATGTAATAAAAAGACTGAACGGAATCTCCAGACATGTAAATTAAACATCTATAAAATCTGACTCTGAAGGTCTAAAAACCTGACAAAGCTTTAGCTAAGCAAGTACTGGAGCTTTGGCCAAAATGTATGTTCTCAAGCAATTGCAATTCTTATTGACATCAGTGCAGGATTTGGCATGTAGAACATGTAGATTTAGGGAAGGTGGATGATTAAGAAATAGAGAGAAACACCAGAATATTCATGTTTTACATGTAGAGGCACTGCAATTGGCATGCAAAGAACTTTRGAAGAAGAGCTATATCTATTATGAAGAACTCTCAAGTCTTACAAACTCTCACTTATTTTGTCTTGGAGATTCAGTTTTTCTTGAACTGTAGCCTTTGGTCAAATGAGATTCAAAACAGCATGCTACATACACTGCTGAATTTTTGACTGAATAAATCACAGGACCAGTAAAGTGTAAGCAGGTGTGTACAAAAAAAMCAATAATATACTGTTGCATGCATTGTGACATTGCTGCATTACAGGTCTTCATCAACCTGTGGATGCCCCATTCCTGGAAGTGTTTAAGGCCAGGTGGGATGTGGCTCTGAGAAACCTGATCTAGTGGGTGGCATCCCTGCCCATGGCAGCAGGAGTTGGAACTAGAGCTTGAAGTCCCTTCCAACCCAAACTGTTCCATGATTCTGTAATTCATTAAAGTCTGTTCTTGTTATGCTTTATTAGTACCGGACTTATTGCACAAAAATAGATGAAGAAATTCCTTCCAAAATTATCCACTTCTGCTCATATTGGATCATTTCATTATAGTGAGAAATGGCTCTAGACAAAATTCATGCTAGTAAAAGTAGCTGAAAAACATAATTGCAAGCAGGATAGAATTTTAAGGTATACACCTCCAAAGCACACCATTAACTTTCCAGAAATGTATCCTGACAAACTTCTTAGTTTCCCCAAAGATAATAAAAAAAATAAATTCAAAAATATAAATTTTTTCCATTTGCTCCCCTCCCCTCTCCTCCCCTCCCTTCTTTGTAGCCAAACTACAAATGGCCCACATCCACAGAAAAAAAAAAAAACCAGCACAGAAACATAGCACTCAAAGGCTTTACAAAACACAGGACATCTGGGAGGGAAGTCTGAGCAACCCAAATTATATTTGCAAACAGTAAGCTCCACAGTTTTATAAGGCCCAGCAGCACATGAGATAGAACGGAACAGCTCTGCTCCCCTTCTAAATGTATTTTATGAGCAAAGTGCTTTTATGCTTTTAGACCAGTTAAAAACATAAAGTAGGTCCTTCAGTTTGGCTCTCAGAGACAGAGATGTGTTCACCTTTGTTAAAACCGGGTCTCATTTCAAGCTGCACCACAGCACAGGAGGAGTCTGTCCCAGTGGTTGCTAAAGGAAACARAATGCTCAGGGATATGAGGAGAAATTCAGCCTACTTGCTGTCTGCCAGACTGGAACAAACTGGACTTTGGAATATTTCTAAAAGAGAAAGAGGCAAACAAAAATAAAGCCTCTCACAGCATTTTAAAAGGCCTGTGTTTAGAATAGCTGTGCAGTACAAGGATAAATCTGCCAAAGACAAAAAGGGAAGAAATTAAAATCTCTTGGTTGTACACTTTTGGAAGTTGACAGACAGAAAAAGGGGAGACAAAAGATTTCTCTCCCTGAAGTACAGCTGTGCAAGTTAAACATTTCATAGCTAAGAGCACTGTATTTAGTAACTAGCCATGAAAAAAAAAAAAAAAATTAAACATAAAGCTTCTGGTTGTTCATATCCAGAGTCCAATCCTACAGACTAGGCAAGATGGAGAGTGTGGAGCAAGGGGAAGGAGAGCAGCCTCTGAGACAAATGCACCATCTGGCAGGCAGGACTGGTTCTGTGTCAGTAACTAGAAGTGATACTGGAGCCAGCAATGAGAAAATGTGAACATGGAGGAAAACCCATTCTGGCATTGGTCTCCAGTGCATGGAGATCCCTCACGCCAATGCCAACAGGGGAGAGCATTAGAACCTACCTTGCCAATGGGCAGATGGTGCTTGGTGAAACTCACCTGCTCACCTGGGTRGCTGCTTATCACTCAAACATGGTGCAAATCCCAACCACTGTGCAGCATCCAGAGATGGGCCTGTATTTATTAGTGTCATGCTTTACAAACAACCAATTTACTTCCCTTACCTATGGAATATTTGTGACGCCACTAATATACATCTATGGCACCAACAGTAAACATTAGGAAAAGACTGACTTAGAAATGAATGTCAGCAGAAGGCTGCCAAAACAACCAGAACACATATATTTAAACGAGTGTRTATAAAGAAGACAAGCAGTAATGTGACCACTGGACTCAGCTTCTCAGTGAAACAGAGCAACRCTGTCACAGAAAGTTAAGACTTGATGCAGGGAAGTTAGAAGTTAAGGGATAACTTGTTAGAAACTGCTTGCTAAACAGTATATATTACTAACTGCTTGCTAGACAGTGTATATTGCTTACTTAACACTGACTGTGTTTGTCAAAGCAGAATGAGAAGTAAAAGATTATTGACAAAAGCAGGCACTGTGACCCAGCTTGTGTTCGTGGAACCCCTACACTGGCTAAAACCAGAGCTGTTGTTTGGACTTGGGCCAGGGACTCAGAGGGCATGCGAAAGACAGAAAGGTGAAAAGTTCAAGACAAGAGGATGAGTAYTTTACTTCCTCCCGAGACCCCCGGAGCCCACTACCAAATAACASYGCGCASRCSTGAGCACATGGAAATGACTTTTGAACTCATTAGAATACGAAGCGGGGATAGGTCATGCATACGTAGWAGCGAATTTTGAAACTCRGTGAATGTGTAAGATGTAAGCAGATRTATAGCAAGCGATACCCGTGCTGGAGTGTGCGTGGCTTTGAGAAGTATCTCCTGCTCAGCCAGCGCTGCRATAAACATGCCTAGTTCACAACTTCAAATTGTATAAGTTGCGGAGTCTTGCCCAGATCAATTTTGGATCAGACTGACCTAAATATCTACTATTAAGAAATACACTCTCATCCCAGATACTTAAATCAAACATTCACTGCCAGTTTCAGCAAGGCTCTCATGTGCCATTAGCTTTCTTAATGCTTCCTCGTAGCATGCGACTGACCCAACATTTCTAGTAGTTTTACCATTAGCATCTCAGTTTAGAGACGATTTTAGGAGAAAACGCTCTGGAATGAGTGTTTCCTCCAAAGAAAAGGGTTTCAGTAATCCCTTTCTGCTGATATGAAATGAATATTGGTGCATGAAAATGAAAAAAACCACAACTGTTTATTGGACAAATGAAGTGCCAGCATGACACCGGAAAAAATATGAATAACTGTTAGATATTGGACCTTCAAAACTTTACACCACCTCCCCCCCCCCCCACGCATGCCCACCCACAGCAGAACAAGAAACCGAAAATGCCAGAGGAAGGAAAAAAACGCCAACCACGTGCTAGAAGGAATAAAATGGCAGATGGCTTTGTCTCGGAGAGGGAAGGAAATTCCACAGAGGAGAGCGGATCAAAACCAGATGGGAACACGCTGAACCTCCGATCTTGGTCTCCTCCTCGCAGCAGACGAAGCTGGTGGATTTAGAGTCCTTTCCTTCACTGGTTCCSCTTCTCCCAAGGTCTTGGCCGAGATACGGGTATCCCCGCGGCTTCTCCGCCGGCCTCAGCCGACCGGCTTCTGCCCATGGTCTGAGCCGGGATCAAAACTAAGCCCAACAGTCCACGAATAAATAAACTGAAGCCTCCGAAAAACGGCTGCTGCAGTCCCGGAAAAGAAACTTCTCGCCTAAGTTAACAAAACCCAAGGCAGCTAAAAGCAACAAGGTAACACCTGGCTGCTTCCCAAGCCAAGCACTAGGGAGAGAGCTTTGAACAACGCTGGCGTTAGTGTCCCTGGCTCCCGCCCCTCGCCCGGACTCACCCTAAAGCAGCAGGACCCATTTCTGGACATAAAGCAATCAGGAATAGAGTATCATAAAATMATCCAAGACAATAAGGCATAAAGGCATACAGAAATATGTGAGCTATCTGGGTCCATCCGGAGGAACTGGCAGAATGTAATGTGAAGGTTTACAGCATGGTTCAATTTCATCAGCTCCCTTTAGCCCCTGCACCTTCACAGCACATGCTGCTGTCATGCATGT
This sequence comes from Malurus melanocephalus, assembly GCF_030028575.1. NCBI lineage: Eukaryota > Metazoa > Chordata > Aves > Passeriformes > Maluridae > Malurus > Malurus melanocephalus. The sequence continues at coordinate 515,730 of NW_026623460.1, forward strand.
CACTCCCAAGTGGCATTCCCAGTTGACAGTCATTTGCCAGATCCTGAGTTATGCACAGTGAGTGATACACAATCACTCATTTGATTTTCCTTGTACCTTCCCATTAATGCCACACTAAATTCCTTTGTCACTAAGGTTAACAAACAAGGTGTAACTCACTAGTGTGATATTTTGCACAGTCTTGAATGCAGAGGGGATTTTGGTCAGGTGCAAGAGCTGGAGCAGTCTGTGTTCTCCTTACCATGCAGCATAGAGGGAGCAGTTAGGAGCACTCTTGGCGAGCTTGGCATGMACAGACGCTGGCAAAATTAATATCACAATCCTTTTAAACCTTCTCAAAACCACCCTAACCACAGAAAAAAATCAAGGATYGCCCTTTATGGAGTTTATAGAAAACATTCTCTGTTAACTGTGAAGAAGCTGGCAACCAGACAAGCCAAGGGTTTTATTTACAGCAGTTCCTGAAAAACTGTTCTCTCCAACAGTCTCAAACTTCCCAGTCACAGCCCATTCAATCCCCAGCATGCACATCAGCAACTTTTATGAACACAAAACAAAACAATAAAATAGGATTTTGTCAGAACAAATACTGTCTTGTCCCAACTATCCACTCAGTTACTCTGCACTCCCCTAGCATAACAAGCAAATGCATCCCACAAGAAAGAGCAAAGTAACTTTGTGTCAGCAAAATGCAGGCATATTGCTTTGCATGGACAAACCTGGTGGCTTTCATGCTGCAGGGGCAATGGAGTGCACAAGGTTCACATGTGCTACACATGTCAAGCTGCATTTCCTGACAAGCATCAGGCAGCACCAAGTAGCCCTTCCATTGCCCATCTTTAGATTTTGTTGTTCAGCTGTAGTCCCTTTCTCCTCAAGGTATCACTAAGACATCAGCCCCCAAAAGACACTATTGGATATTGTTCTCTCCTCTTACTATTGCTTTAACCCTGTCTGTAAGGAAGGGGGTTTTGTGTYTCACTTCTCCCCTTCACAGGGGAAGCTGGAGGTTGAGTGAACAGAACCAAGGCAGACTATTACTAAAAGAACCATTTCAGAATGAACTGTAGTCTGCTATACAGAGAATCTGATTCAAAATTTGGTTATTCCTTGAGAGATTTATACCAAAATACAATAAGCTCCTTTCTGGAGGCATCAGTCCTGAGCCACGCAGCTTTTGAGGAAAACCCAAATTTTAGAGTCCCCCTTCATCCTCCCACCTAAACACTACTATGGCACATAACCACCAGATTATCCAGTGCACTGGATAGCTTCTTCTATCAGATTATTTCCGACTTGAAGGGCTGGAAACTTCTTCATATTTTGAGTTGTTTTCATCCTTCTCTCATTCTTTGACTGAGGGTATTGGTCACACTTACCTCTTCAGAGTTATCAAGCAAAGTAGATATTCAAAATGTGAGGCATTTCTCTCCTCCACAGTATATTCTGATAATGAAAACTACCCCAAAATTTCAGTAAGCAGCACCCTGGCAGCCAGGAGGGCCACCCGTGTCCTGGGGATCAGGCCCAGCATGGCCAGCCGGACAAGGGAGGGGATTGTCCCGCTCTGCTCTGACCTGGGGCGGCCTCAGCTCCAGTGCTGGGGGCAGTTTTGGGTGCCACAGCACAGAACAAACATTGAGCTGTTGCAGAGTGTGCAAAGGAGGGCACCAAAGGTGGTGAAGGGTGAGGGGAAGCCGTGTGAGGAGGGGCTGAGGGCACTCGGTCTGTTCAGCCTGGAGGAGACTGAGGGGAGACCTCACTGCAGGGACAAGCTCCTGTGAGGGGAAGAGGAGGGGCAGGCACTGATTKCTTCTTTGCAATAACCAGTGACAGGACTCGAGGGAAAAACATGAAACTGCATCAAGGGAGGTTTAGGCTGGACAGTAGAAAAAAAGATCCTTCACTAAGAGGATGGTTGGGCACTGGAACAGCCTCCCCAGGGAACTGGGCACAGTGTTTGGACAATGCCCAGGCACATGGTGTGGCTCTTGGGGTGTTGTGCAGGGCCAGGAGTTGGACTTGAGGGTCCCTTCCCTTGGACTTGATTATCCTTGAGGATCCCTTCCAATCTATATATTCTATGAAAACTGTCTTCCTGCCCTAGAGCAAAGAAATATTGGTTTCTTACAGGAGCTGATCATAACTGCTGCTTTTCACTGTCTTGATATAAAACACTGGGACCATTGCACAYTGCAGTCAACTACTAAATGCAAACCTTGGTTTTAAACACCAGAACTATAGCCAAAGCAAATTAACCAGAAAAATGCAAGCAAATGAGTGGTTTACAAAATAAAAGCTTTTCTCAGCCAACTCTTATACAGAAAGTCCAGACAGTATTTCCCTACTCTTGTGATACCAGGCAGATGGTGGATCAGGTGTCTGCTCTACACTTCTATCAGATACAATAAATAATATACAACTAATATACAATATCAGTTTCATTCTGTTTCTACTTACTTGAGACTGCACTGCATGCATTACCTTATCTCYAGCTGAATGCAAAACATCTGCCCAAACCCATCACTGGAGACCAAATTAAATTTCCTTGGCAGTAATATTATTATATATGCAGCATGTATACCTAGTGCTGTCTTTTCTATTTTCTATCTTAAGCATCTTGGAAATGTAAAAGCAATTCAATTTGTCGCCTACTCAAATACTTTCTACCAAACAATCTAATGGGTCAAACCATGTGAAAAATGGTAATGTCTCTTTCTTTTGTCAGTCCCCTGACAGAAACCAGGAAAAAAAATACATCCCCACACCAAAACCAAGACATTGTTTCTCAAATAGCATGTCACACTAGCAGAAATTTTACTTTGACATCCTCCTGAATTCCAAATTCCTTAGAGCATAATTATACATTCAGCAAAAGTGATATACTTCTGTTATTTCTGAGCAACTATCTTGTACAAGCAGGTATAATTAGAAGAAGGGCAGCATTCAAAACAAAGGCAACCCAAAAGGGTCACCCTTGAACAACAGTCACAAGGCAAAACTTYCAGACTGCTGATGGATGCAAGAGTCTTTCAAAGTGGTCATTAAGTAGAGAGCAAAGGCGATTGAAGCAAATGAACATGACTTACATAACTTAAWTTACTAGACTTTCAGTAAAACCTCAACAATATACCTCATGCCTTGGGGAGAGGGCATTAATTCTCACAAAATCGTTATGCAGCGGGAATGGTAGACCTTCCTGATGTGTGAACAGGACCTTCCGGATAGAGGGTTCTGGCATTAGTTACGGAGGCTTTGCTGGTTTTGGGCTAGGTCGAGTTAATTTTCTTCACAGTGACTAGTAAGGGGCGGTCTTCTGTGTCTGTGCTGAATACAGAGTTGATAATATAGTTTTGTTACTGCAAAGTACTGAGGCCTGAACAACAGGCCCTGAGCCAAAGCTGACCTCTAGATGAACCTTTCAACTAAATGTTACATGATATTCGTATCCGCTCATTRGCAAAATAYGCATGATCATTACCATTAYGATATTTGTGTCCGCTCATTAGTGGAATATGTAGTGTGATAAGAATGAATTTATCTTTCTATGCTTAGAGTCTGGACAGGCCATGAAATCAGACATCTGGCCTTGTTTGGAGGTATATGGCCAAAGCCAACTCCCTTGGTTCCTCCTTGAGCCCTGGCCAGGCTTTGGGTAGAACCCAAGAAGAGGATGAAATCAGATGTTTTTGCACTAGAAGGTATGTAAGCTTCTTGATTCCACAATATAACAGCCGGACCATCTCACAGCAAAGATGGAGACCTCACGTGGAGCGGACGCACCATGCAGGATTTCCCAGTGATCAGGAATGGCTCTCCAGTCCTTCACTGTGACTAGGGACCCCCAGCTGATGTGTGGATCTGGATGCTGGTAAAGTGGTTGGATAACCAGTGATGTACCTTTGTTAATCACTATAGGCAACCTTTTGTGGTAATGATTAAGTGCATTGCTTAGCTTATCCTTKTGTAATTCTTTGCTGTGTTGAACTACAGTAAATTACATTACTTCTTTAAAATAGGCATATGTGTCTGGCAGAGCCACAGCAGGAACTTGCTTCAATGAGGGAAACCAGTGCCTTCCACCGAAGGAGCAACTACTCCTCCACAGTAAAAAAAAAAAAAAAAATTTTGATCCCAAGGTGATCCTAAAGGGCCAGACCTGAGACTTTAAAACACATGATGGATTCATACCTCTTTGTTCCATAAAGCCTGCTGAAGTGGTTCCAGGTTTTTACTTGCCCCATCTTCATCGCATTATCCCATGTAAAAACTCCYGCATCAGCTAAATGGTGTGTAAACTAAGCTAATCACACAGCCAAACTGTTTAATCAGYATCTAGGAGGTCAGCAGAGGTGACACAGTTTTAGAGATGCCTGACTGGAAACAGGTCACTTAGCTTTACAGAGTTAACTATCCAACAGTTATTCAGGAAAACACTGAATGTTAACACACGCACACAAACACAAAATGCAATGGTTAATGGTGCATTCTTTGATAGATGGACCTGAGCTGCTATTTTTCCTTGACTCTTGGCTAGACCAAAACAAATTTGACCATCTTTATAARAGTGTTCAAATGCATGCAGCAAACATAGCAGTGTTAAAACAGATGCAGCATATTGAAGAGAGCTCAATTTAAGTGAACAATTTTACTTGCAAATAAAAGCCTAGGTGAATAACCAACCTCCATATAAATTGCTGCTGCATTTCAGTAATGCTCCACTATATTGTGGAACTGTTCCAAAACAYCACTTACTTGCAATGCCCAGTATAATGTATTTTCTTGTGGTAAAATGAAATTTACAATATTTTTTTCTCTACCAGACCACCTTTTTTCCTATATACATGTGAATGCATTGATAAGAAAGATTCCTGTATATTTCTATATTGAAGTTAGTCTCATTATTTCAGAATAGATTATTGAACCACAGAAAAAAACTAACTGAAGGGTAGATTATTTACAAAAAAAAAAACAAACAAAAAAACAAACAAACCAACCAACAAACAGCAGAAAATGCATAGAACTTACTTATCCAGTAAAACTTGTAAGCATTAATTGACTAGTGCCTCTGTTTCTGAGCAGTTCACTCACCTGTATTTTGCTGTATAGTACCATAATGTTTAATACATTACAGGRATGAGCCCTCAGACTATCTATGGGAAGACAAAGGGGAAAAAATACCTACTTTCTTTGTGTTTATACATATTGCATCTATAATTTTCTGGCTTTCTTCACTCACCCTTACAATAAGTAACCTCTGTTCCTCAGATCAAGACAAATCTGTAAAAACAGAATATCTGGCCCATCTCTCCYCAGCCAAAAAATCTTTGTCACCAGTTCAATTAAATCACACAGCCTGTTCAGCAAACACTTGGCACTGTGCCTGATTTTTAGGCTGATGCCAAACACCAGGTCAGACAATGTAGGTGGAATGCTACATTGCTTGTTTAATTCATAATACTCAGTTCACAGAAAATTTTACATTTATGGGGTTCTTAGCTATACATTGCTATGAAGTAAAGCTATGTGCAGAAGATGGGATTTAACTGAAAGAGGTTTTGGTCACAAGTTATTTGCATGAAGTTTTTTTTTTGCATGTCTTGGCTTGGAGGCAAAAATTTTAAACTTGTAAAGAGAATGTACATTGAAATGTGATTTGAAATCTAGAAGATTTGGAAAATATCCACCTGACAGTGCATAGTTAATYGTTATAAACACAAAACACAACACTTGTTTTTAACCTGCTTATTTCCACAATAGTTATAGTAATAGTACTTTTGGAAATCAGAGATGGAAATGTTAAACTTGAGTGGTTTGAAATTAAGTCATCAGCACTCATCAAGCCTGGTAAAATTGCTAGGATACACATATCTGGCACAGACTATGCCAGCCACTTTACAGAASAGTTTCAATTGCAATTTACTGGCTACACAATAAATGTTTGCCTCCTGGGTTTAAAAAACTGGCACTGTATGAGCTCAGTTTTTTAGAAGCACAACCATGTTTTTACAGTTACAGATAAGAAAGTTATAAAAAAAAAAGAAGCCAGACATTATTCTTCCCCTAACAGCGCTAAAAAACAACAGTAAGAAATCTATATTTTGAACAGGAAATATGCACGTTTCTAGTTAAACATGAAAAATAAAGACTCTATAAAATACTTTTGGTTAAAACAAAACCTGAGCAAATATTTAACCTCAGAGTGTAGAGTGGCATGACATATTATGACTGTGGGCTGCCATAGGGAGACAATCCACATGAAGGAAAAATTCCTCTGCATGAGTAGCTGGGCATCTTCCGTGCAAAGCTGGCTAAACAGMAAGGATCAAATTTTCACAGATTAAAACAAAAGTGCCAGCTTCTACATTTTGAGAATAGTTCATTAATTTCTTTTCCATCCTGCAATATTTTGCAAATTCCAAGCTATGACATTTGGAGTGTTACCAGCTAAAATATGCTGGCTCCTTATGGTGTGTTGCAGCAGATTTTGYAAACTATCACAGGGTGACAAGGGTTTTCTCTACAGCTTTGGGAGAACACTTGTAACATAAATACATCCTTTCCCCTCCGTACTTAGACTGCAGAGATACCAGAAGTACAGAAATTACAGTCTGTGACTTCAGGTTCAAGGAGACAGAAAAGTTACAGTGACACCAAAAGCTGATCTTTCCCTGAATTTCGGCTCTCATTCTAACAGAAACGTGCCGTGCACAACTGCATGGAAGTACCCAACTGAAGCTCAGATAAGGTGCAAATAACATTCCAGTGTGCTGTTTAACAAAACGGTGGTGGTTTCTMACTGTTCCAGTGTTTTTCTGCACCAGGATGGCTTCTGAGCAGATATCAGCACTGTGACATGGACAAAGCTGAAGATATGCCAGCTGAGAAATGTCTTCATTTCACCACAGYGTTTTCTTCTTCATGCCACTGACATCCCTCTGTGTACCCACTCCAATATCACACTGGCTCATGAGCATGTTTTGATGCCTACCAGTGAACTACCAGCTTAATGAAAATTGCTTCCAATCCCATCCACCTTGGCCATATAGCAAAGTTACTCCCTTCTCTTTGTACAGCATTTTTTGCTTAAAAAAAAAAAAAAAAAAAAAAAAAGACTAAAAAATTGCTACCTAGCTTGTAATGTCAGCATTTCCTTCACCTGCCACAGAGCAGAACACTACATTTCATTTCACACCGTGTCATCTCCAGCCCAGATCTCCAGCCTGCTGAGATGATCCTGAAATTGGATTGTGTGCTCCCATATCTTTGTGTCCCTTTCTGGCCTCATGCTCTTCCCAAGTGCAATACAGAGAGAGGTGTGTTATTTCTCATACTGTATCATTCAGGAAAATACCGGATAGGACTAAGCACAGGACAGATTCCAGCAGAACCACAGCTCCCTCACCCCATAAATTAGACACCTTCTGTGCAAGACCTATATTTTCTCTCTCATCTGACTACGGTACAGAACRTATTTAATAGGAACAGTAATAATAGTGATAACACACAATGATAAAGTATGCACACCATGTAATAGACTGTATTACAGTTAATAATACAGAATATAGAACAGCATTTCAAAATAAAATGGTAGTACATGCATTTACAAATAAGCATACTTTATCAGTATATTATTAGTATTTATAAATGACAAATCTTTACATATTTATGAAGTATTACAGCAGTTATTTTGGGTCACTACTGGGGAACCTATTAAATGTAGTTTACAGCTGGTAAGCCACAGTCCTTGATCATGTTGAAATTTACACCCACAAAATAAATGTCTGGGTTCAGCAGAGGCGTACTAGAAACTCTGTTTAGTAACTGGAGACAGGGAAAGGGGGAGAGGATGACTTCAAGCAGTGGACCAGCCCAGYTCGGGCTTTTCCTGGGCAGCTGTTGTGTTGGCACTGCTCAAATTTATCTTGGCTTACAGCTAAGAGGTTATTTCCCTGCTTTCCCTGACCACTTACTAGGTATCACTTAGAAATTCCCAGCACAAGAGGGGGAGGAAAGTGACTCCAATTCGAAAATACCTTTGGTTAGAGATGCACCAAAACAACACTGGCGGCCCTTTAATGAGTAACAATTTTATTTGAAGGAAAACCTACAATGGTTACTCGCATGAAGGGACATGGTTAGCAAACGGCTGTATTCACAAACTTTGCAGTATGATTGGAGAAACAGGAAGGCAGAGGATGAGGGGGAGAGGGGGAGAGAAAGATAAGGAAAAGATATAGAAAGAGAGAATGAGAGAGATGACTGGTCCTGGATCCAGCCAACAGAGGTTTTTGATGTCCTGAAGTCCCACACAACGCAGCTCACTGTAWTTTTTTATGTTGGTTGCTTAGGGCAACCCCCCCTCCATGGCTAAATAGGGTGGGGGGTGGCAGCCAATTTATATGTAAATGTGGAGTATTGGGAGTAACAAAGAGATTACAAAGACCGCGGGTCTGGCATCAGGGCAGAGCAGAACCAGAGTCACCTCAGCATCACTCTTTCTTTACCTGGCTGATTGCAGCAATAAGGGTCGTCCGACCCCTCAGCACACCATCCACACATCTCATGGTGCAGCTCCAGTTGCTTCATTCCATTTGAGACATTTCTCCAGCCTACTGAATCATCAATGGTTTTTCTTTTGTCCGGCCTTAGTGCCCGTGAACAGGATAGACAGCGAAATTTGAAATTACTAAAACTAGTTGCTGTCAGCTTCAAACATATTTTGAAAAGAACTGCGGTAGAAGATAATTATATCATGGATACCTTTCTTGCCAATTTCTTTAGTTAAGATGCAGCTGTTCTCAGGTGAAGGGACAGGACAATCAAACTTTCAAACTGAAGTGTTGGTGATTCAAGAAAGCTTCAACTGGACCAGATGAGAAGTAAAGCATTGTGTAGATTTGGATGTTTAATCACTGCTATTTGGTTATGTTCCTATTTATAAAAGCTGTTAGGGGCTTTGTTTTTTGGGTTTTTTTTATACCTCATCCACCCTGATCAGAGACACTCATACTGAAGACCACAGAGGAAAACATTAGGGTAGACTGCACAAAAAAAGGAGGAAATAAATGGATGAAATAAACAAACCTGGAGAGAAAATTGGACAGGAATCTCTTCCTGCCCTTTATCTCTTCCAGTTATCTTGGATATTATTGGTAAAACACATGTAAAATATTTAAGGTATAATGACTGGTTTTAGAAAACAAATACCTTGAACAATAGAAATAAAAGCTTGCAGAAGGTCACAGTGCTCACTCAGTGAATACCATGAGTTTAACTCTGAGATTCTGCACTTAGAGGAAATGAAAACTTTTGTTCCTGTAACTTTTCATWGGACTAATATCTTAAGATGCCCAGGATCTGAATTTCTCTCCAGGTTTGTTTATTTCATCAGTTTATTTCCTCCTTTTTTTTGTGCAGTCTGCCTAATGTGATGTCTCTGAGCTAATATCAGTCAAGTGAACAACAGTTTCAAACCCTGATGGTTGCTAAACAAAAAAAAAAAAAGAAAACGGAACCAAGCAATGTGAATGAACTCTCCAGCAATACAAGGACATGATAAAAAGTCACTGTGCAGAAAATGTGGAAAATTCCTGTAATTGAGAATAGCCCCTAGATCATGAAAAGTAACTTCTTTGCACACAGTCAGGCAAAGAAGTGGCTGCACAAAGACCAAATTAAACTCAGGATCTGAGACAGGTCCTTTTCACAACACCATTCACAGAAGAAAACACAATATTGAAAGTTACCATCTTACATCCCAACATGTGTGCATGACTGAAGCTAAATTACAACACATTCTCACCATGCTGAAGGCATTTATTTATTTATTTTATTTCTCGTTCCATTTTGAATGCTTAAGTTTAGAGTGTCATATGAACCAGACCTTTTATTTACTTCTGGAAAAACACAGATGGTCAGCGGCCAGCCAGGGGTGTAATTAGGGAATCTGTGAGGTGTACTTGTTACCACGGAAACAAGAGAGGACGGACACCCTATAATTTCTGTCTTGCAAGMGAATTCATCAACCTGGCCAGTAAATAAAGTGCATAAAACAACAAATCAGAACCAAGTTCAAATAACTGAAGATGAAGCAGTGGGTCGTCTTCATTTTTCACAGTACTAAGGAAAAAGTCTTTCAGTGCCTTTGACTTATTATGCAGACCCATCAGGGAAACATTTGATACAAACTAACACTTATCTTTTAACATTTTTCAGAGAAAGGGACTAGAAAAGCCAGTAACAAGTTGCTCTACTTCTAAGTCACTAACCTTCATCTCATCCTGTTTTGCTTTGCAAAAAGGTGTGCAGCAATAACCTTTGGAAGCAGAGTATTTTGTTMAGCCAGTTACACTTGAATTACCAGATGCATAACAATCCTCGAGAGGACGAATTGCCACACACGTTTCTGCGAAAGTGCCTTGCCAAMAGCAGTTAATTTTCACACCACCTCTGTGAGCCGTGCATGGATGGGTTATCGTTCCCAGAGTGCAGATGTGGAAAAACAGTGGCACCGTGGAAATGAGTGCCAAGGCTGGGATTACACTTAAGACCCTCAGCCCTYTTTATAGATATATAGCATTTTATAACTAACAGGGAAGGAAGGAAGAGAGGCATAAGGTTGGCAGACTGAACCAAAAGATGTAATAGCTGAAATGCCAGGTCTCCATGGAGCTGCAGCGCATGGACACATGATAGCCCAGTCAAACTGGCACCAGGACGAGCTTTGGTGGCCTCTTAAGGCAGGTGCAGCTGGTGACTGCCAGGTGTGAACAGCTAAGGCAGCAAACTGCTGCTGCTTTAGGAACTCATGACTATAAATCCGTTATCACTGTGTGAAAGAAACAGAATTTCACTGTGCTTTCGAAACTTTCAGTAAGTTCAGTTATAGAAAACTTCCTGGTGTAATACCAACTACCAGCGCATAGATGCATCAGTACAGGAGCAACATCAATCAGTATTGGCTTCCAAAAAAAAACCGCTTTAACAAACAGAATTAAAACACCAGCTTGGAAACAATGGCYGGAGGAGTGCTTGAGCTGTTACAATTCTTCCACAAGTTTTATGTTACCTTCTGTGAACCTAGCTATTTTAGTGGAATACACAGAAAACTTCGGCTACTCTTGAAACGAGGTAGTGGCAACAGCAAAAATAGTAACTATGGTGTCTTTCACAACAAGTTTGACACTGCATGTAAGAYCACCTAATTATCCCCTCATTAACCTTCTGTTAATACTTAAACGACATAGTATCTTTTTGCCAATTCTCACATCTCTCTATTATTTCTTTGGGTGGAAATTTTTTAAACTATCAGGTATGTTTGTTTACAAATCCTTATGAAGGACTTCAAGGAGTTGATAAACTCGAGCAAAAGGTTGAAAAATAGCTTTTGGCTAAAAACCACAGGCAAAAAGGGAAGAGAGGCTCTGGGTATGACCTAGCCATGTTGAGCACCAGGCTCAGCACAGGACTGCAGGTGAGTGCATGAACTGTGTGATTTCCAACTTTTGTGTGCCTTTACAAGTAGGCAAAAACAGGTTTAACCAAGCCTGAAATTATGTTTGAATAAACAGCCTGAGACAACCGGCAGATTTGACCCCAGGGTGATTTTTCCCAGCTTCTGGTAAGGCCAGTCAGTCAGGAGCAGTCTGAAACCATGCACATGTGCTGTRGGGCAGGCGTGCAGCCCCAGCATGGTGCTGGCTGAGTTTATCAGGTTAATTGCACTACCACGTGAGTACAGCCCTGTTGGTCTGAGCTCTGAATTATATGAGAGATCTGAAGAAGCCATGAGAGAAAGAGGAACTGGTCACTCCTGACCTGAAAAGACCTTCTGGAATTACTCTGTTTAAAAAAAAAAAAAAAAAAAAAAAATTACGAAAAACAAGCCTAGCTCCTGACCTGAAAAGCTGTCATCCAGAATGCAGCAAACGGATGTCATAATTTGTTTTATGCAAATTCTCACTGCTGCTATCAAGCACACTAGGCGCTTAGTCCCACTTCCCTTCAAATCAACAGAAAAATTAAAAGCATTACAGTTTGTGCCAGTTCAYAGTCAAGCTTCAGCATCTATGACAGTTTTAGCTTTGCAACACCACTGTCAAAGGTTGTATTTTTGAGAACGGTAGTGGGGGAATGGCAGAGAAGGCAGTCAAAAGCAAACTTCACGGATTAACAATTCAAATGTTGAAAGCCAGTCACATATAGGGATGTCATTCTTACTGAGTGTATTGTTTTGTTTCTATGACAGATCTTCATTCACTTGAATGGAAATAGCCGTACTCTACATCTAGTACTACTGAACTGCCAGCTGTGTTCACGAGATATTTTTAGCCATTAACACTGTAGATGGAAGCTGAGTTTTAACTGTCATAGTTATTCCTCTGGCTGGAGTGTGGCCCTCTGTCTGACGGCTGGAATTGAATTGCACAAGGTTCAATATATCTCTCCATCGTTTTCACCCTCTTCCTCGCACGTAACCATCCTTTCCAAGCTTGCTTCTGTTTTCTGGCTTGCCTTATTGCTCCTGCCTCGTCTCGGTGGCAAGCCAAGTTAGTGAGGAGCTGCCTTCCCCAGTGCTCACCCMAGTGCCTGCTCGGGCTGGGGACGAGAGGGACCCCTCGGAGCTCCCCTGCGGGAGGTGCCAGACAGCGCGAACCTTACGTGGGGCCCAACCACAYCGCCAAGCACTGGCCCCCGGCCCCGTTCTCGGTGCAGCCGGCAGACCCCCCGGTCCCAAACCACAGCCCCCTGCGCCTGCTCACCTCCATTTCAGCCGGGAGCTGGGGGTGGGAGAGGGGCGGGGGCTGCAAGGGTCGCTTTTCTCTTTGCAAGAGGATGCAGCGCGGGGCGAAGGGTTCCACTCTACTCCCTATGTTGTGACAAACCACAACCTGACCTCTCGGGCACCGCTGCCTCCCCCGTCCTTCACGGCAACCCCGCGCAGCCCGGGGATGCACACCGAGCCCCGCCACTGCACAGMGCTCCGCCACAAGGCCGGGGGCCCGTGCCCGTGCCCGGTGAAGCTTCCCGGAGAGCCCTTGGCCGCGCACAAAGAGACAGCGAGCCAGACACGGGAGTATCGCCCGCCCCCGCGGCGGGCAGCGCTGGATGCACACACACGCACCCCCCGCACACGCATCCACACACACGGGGCGGCCGGGCGGGTCACGTACCTGCAGGTGCCGCTCCGTGGGAGCGCGGGGCGGGGAGCGGTGCTATATCGCCCGTATGGCATGGGGGGATCGGGGCGATATCGCTCGGGGGATGGGGCGGGGGGGCCGCTCTGCTCCCTCCGCCCTCTTCCTCCTTCTCCTCCTCCTCCCCGCGGTGTGTGCGGGGGTGTGTGGTACTCCGCGCCGGAGGAGGCAGCGGCGGGCTCCGGCTCCTGTCAGCCACCGGAAACCGGCGCCCGGTCCCCCGCACCGCAGGAAGTGTGCAATGGCACACCCGCACACCGGCCCGTGCTGGCAGCGCACCGCAGGCAGCGTGCCATGGCACCCCGCACCCCGCACAGCACCGCAGGCAGCGTGCCATGGCACCCCGCACCCCGCACAGCACTGCAGGCAGTGTGCCATGGCACCCCGCACCCCGCACAGCACCGCAGGCAGTGTGCCATGGCACC
>NW_026623460.1:529808-535310 GCF_030028575.1 Malurus melanocephalus
GTGTGCCATGGCACCCCGCACCCCGCACAGCACTGCAGGCTGTGTGCCATGGCACCCCGCACATCGCACAGCATCGCAGGCAGTGTCCCATGGCACCCCGCACCCCGCACAGCACCGCAGGCTGTGTGCTTGGCACCTCGCACAACTCTGCAGGCAGTGTGCCATCCCACCCCGCACCCCGCACAGCACCGCAGGCTGTGTGCCATCCCACCCCGCACCCCGCACCCCGCACAGCACCGCAGGCTGTGTCCCATGGCACCCCGCACCCCACACCACGCCGGGCGGAGCGGCACAGCCCGAGGCTGAGCACAGCGTGGGACACCCGCTCCTCCCGGCCAGCGGCACAGGGCGGCAGAGACTCCCGTGGGGCGGCGGAGGGGGGTCGCCGTGCTCCTCTGCGGGAAACGGGCAGCGGGAGCTGCGTTCCCTGCGCTGCCGTGGGCAGGAGTAAAAACTGGGAGAAACGCACGCATGGGAAATGGGGCTGTCGCGCTAAGGAACATGTTCTCAGCCAACACAAAATAATGTCATTCTCATTATTCTGGTGGAGGTCTGTTGTCCTAGAGCAGCTGAGCTATTCAAAGTAGGTGTGTCCAAACAGCTGCTACTCGGTTGTTTTGCACAGATACAGAAACACAATTTACTGTTACTTTTTTTAAAACAGGTATCTGGCACCACGTGTTAATTTTATGTGGACTATATACACATGCACGCACACACACTGCGCCTTATTGTAATTATTGTAAACACTGTCTTATTGTAAATAAGACAATAAAAACTGTAATTTATCTGTTATGGAAACAACAACTTWCTTGATTTGCTTGTAACTAGAGACCCTATCAGCAACATTACTCATAATGGGAAATTTTTTGCAATTAATCAATCGCAAAAGGGCTCACTGTGTGCTTGCATCATTTTCTCCGGGTGTTGGTTCTCCCACAGTAAGCATGGCACATGCCAAAGCAAACTGTGCTCATCTCCTCAGTTGGGCTTTTTTTACCCTGCATCACTCCAGAAGGAGACAGGCCTGGCTATCAGCCTTCTAAGCCGGCTGCTTCATGCCCCAGAGGTTTCCTTTCCTCATCTTCCTTATGCCAACATTTGCAAAACTTGAATGGGCTAACACATGTTACTAGCTACGATGGCAACAATGATTACACAAGAGTATAATGGAGGCAATCTGGAAGTGTATTCATGCCAAAAGTAATGCTCTTTCTGGGTTTGACTGTGAGGCAGCAAGGGGATTTGGTGGCAGCATTAGCCTTGCCTAGGGAAGATTTCCATCCCTTCTGCTATTGATATTTTAGGTAAGGTGTCATGGTTGTGTGCTGCAACTCRGCAGAGGTCTTCAATACTTTAAAATCAAAGTTTCAGTGTTAGGCTCCTAAAGATGAAGAACCCTAAACAGAAGGAGTAATTATTCCAGAGAGTGAAGGGAGAGTCTGCCTCTATCCGTCAGGATCAAATGTACGACACCCTGCTTTCACATTTTGCTTTTATTGTGGGGACCTGTTAGGAACAGACATAGGTCAATGCAGTACCTGCACTCATTAATTAAAAAGAGAATTTGAAAATACTTTGCAAACCTCTGGCACGACTTCTTGGTTATTGTGCCCTATTATCATCACAGGTTCTACACGGGGCGGTAATTGCATCACAGAGGTTCCTGTTTCATACCATATACTCTGTTGAAGAGCTCAGCTAAGCCTAGTGTAACRTCCCCAGCACTTCAGCACAGAACTGCAATTCTGGATGAGCTCATTTTAGCTTACTGCCTGCATTAGTAACTGCCCTGGGAGGGCAGTGATCATCTGCGCCAGTTTTCCCAAGCAGGAAAGCAAGGTTTTCTCCAGGAAGAAAAGCTGCTGGTATTGACGTGACAGGACTGTGCTGGCTGCTGCAGGGTGGAGAGACAGATGGACAGAAAGACTGTCCTGCCTCTGCAAAGCCAAATGACTGCTGTGCTGAGGAGGTGTTACTGCTGGTCATTTCTCCTCCTATTCCTCACTTGGAATAAAACACATCCAGACACATGTCTGACTTGGTTGGCATGGACACCTGCTGGAGGTGCTGAGCATTCCTCCATAGAAGGTCCACGTGTTCAGGGGAGCAGCAGGGTCCTGTCATTAATGCAGAGGGCTGAAGAAGGTGGATCACATCCTCATCCCAGAGCTAGTGTGGATTTTATTCTGTGACCTCTGGCAATTCACTAACCTGTGTGCTAGGACTCTTTATCAGCCATATCAGGCTGTGTGGCAAGGGTGAATTGTCTCACTCCAGATGCCAGTGCTAGGAAAGCTGGGGCTCATGGTGCTCAGTGGAAGCTCGTGCTCTCTTTGCCAATACACCTGGACAGCCTGCCAACCCATTAACACCCATGCCACAGTAGGCCAAAAACAATGGGTAAAAGCATTGCAGATGCCACAAGAACTGAACCTTCTGCAGAGATACACTGGCTGTGAAATAGGGGTGTACAAGCTGCCAAACAGGAGGGACAGGAATTGCTGCCTTCCTGTTTGGGAACACATGACTGTCTGCTTGCAAAGAGGCCAAAGATCATGGCAAGTGACAGAGACATCAGAGCACAGATGATACCACCTCACAGAAAATGTGCAGAYACCAAATGACCACATGGTTTTGTTAAGAACTGCTCAGCTTCCCCAGCACCACACCGGTCAAGCATGAACACAGCAAAGCCTGGCTTTTCCCAGGGAACTCCTCTGTGAGATATGATATGCACCAGCTGGCCCAGTGCCCCATTTGTGCAGGTCTGACAGGTGAGCTGGGATTGCTGAGTTTCTGCTGCCAGGCTGTGCCCTGCRCTTGACTCAGCAAGGAAGCCATGAGTGAGTTACATCCCACAGTTTGTGCCCCAGCCATGCTTGCTCTCTCCTGCCCAGCTGAGCAGGGTGTGCCAGCACCCACACAGACTCTCCATCAGCCCCCACCACTGATCATGAGCCTGAGCTGGTGCCAGAAGCAGGAGGGAAGCTGCCCTGGGAGGTGATGAACAGGCTGAGAGGAASGCAGACAAAATCAGAAAATACTTTTTTTTTTTATAGCAGAAAGCAGGCCATACACTAAGGACCTACCACAAGAGCAGCTGAGATGAGAATGAAGAATGWGAAAGATCAAGAATGTCTGTTTGACCAGGTGTAGATTTGAAATCAGAACTGATCGTGTGTCAGGAAGAGTGGCATAATCAGGCCACTGCCACAACTGGCTTTTTTTTGCAGTTCCCCACCGACTTCCATTGGCATGTCTGCTCCAAGGGYTGCTGATCATGGCTGGCACCATCCAAATGCAGATGAGAACTAGTGTCTCATCACAGTGTGAATAATTTGCTGTGTTTTTCAGAGGTATGTTCCTCAGAGGAAAGGGTGSCCAATCAAACCAGCTCCTGCAGTGCAAGAAGTTAGCCTGGAACCCCTTTTGAGTCAAGAAAAATTCCCAGCACAACCAATATCTTCCTGAAAAAGGCAACCCCTTGAAAAAGCAGTGTGAGTTAAAAGATTCATCTTCCTTTTTAGACTTCATTTGTTGTGACCCAAGCAAGACATTACCCCATTAGTTGGCTGGAGCAAGGGGAGAGTAGTATCTGGAACATCCCAAAAAGTCCTAGAAGAGCTCAGTGCCTGTTTAACCTTGTGGTGTCCCACACTGCCTCTTCCTCCTCTCTAATATTGAGGGAAGCCTGTTTCAGGCAGTCTTCCAACATGCAGGCAGACAGCTGGTTCTTCACTGAGACTTCCTCCACCTCAACAGCTATTGCAAAGGAATGAGCACAAAAAACCTGGGGAGCAAGCTTCTCACCCCAAAAGTCTGTGTGTCAGTCTGGAACACTCCTGCAGTCCCCTCTCAGAGTATTAAACATGAGCTAGGACCCACTTTGCTCACACACTTCTCTGGGTGCAAGGGCTTGGTGAGAAATGGGAGTCTGCAAATCAGTATTGAGGGCTGGTTCCCTTGTTAGAYGACAGTGCTCTGGAAGGGCAGAGCAACAGGTGTGGGGCAGGTGCAGCTTACAAACACCCAGGTTTGAGAACTGAAAGCCAAGGACAGCAAGGTGGGTGGCAGTTTCCTCTGTACCTGCAGGAAGACAAACGGTCTGATTTGCAGAGAACCGGTGTGACAGGTGGATCTGGGGTATTGCAACACACTCCTGGGATGCTGATGATWAGTAAATAAGGAGGCAGAGGCCTCTCATGACCATGCAGAGGGCTTTGTATCCCTGTGTTTTCAGTAGCTGTGTAGCGGAGGTGAAATGGGGTGCAGAGTCAAAATAAAAGCCATTAAGCAGCTTTGTGGACCCCAGTTTTCTGGTATGCTGGTTTTGGGAAGTTCCTTGGAAAATTGCAWATAAATATGGAAGCGAGTAAGTTGCTTGTCTACTGGGTTTTTTTAGGTTTCCTATAGAAAACACTGGAACTGTTTGAAAAGCAAATGCATTTACTAAGGCATGGCAAAGCAGTATCAGAACATGATCTATTTGTTTAAGAATGGTCCTCAATGAGGAAGATCAAGTAGACAACTTCTCCCTSACACCCCACACCTTCTCTTTATGTAAGGAAAGGTCTTAAAAGCAAAATCTGTGAAGCATCATATCTGCATTCCTGGAACATCTGTAATTAAATACACACATTTCAAACCAAAGCACAGCTGGTAAATTTGTCCTTCACTTACCTGTCAGTCCATTACTTGTGGGGGGCACTGCTTGATGCCATACGATTGTGTCACTACGGAGAAGATTTCAGAACAAACTCACCTTTGGTAGACCATGGTCCTTCAGCTCTGTCATTCACCACAGCATCTAGCTGCATCCAGATCAACAGTATTTCAACACTGGGAATSCTGCTTTTAACATTGATCTTATATCTCCGCTCCATAGCTCAGAAACAAGGGCACTAGAAGGATCCACAGGAGAGGAAGGCTTCATCTGGGGCACTAATGGGACATGAGCCCAAAAGGAGCCAGATTCAAACAGAAAAGCTTGAGGACAGTGGTCTTCTGGTTCAGCCTCCTGGACTGCTGKCAATCTCTCTACTGGATTGCTAAAATAGGTGTTGCAAATACTGCACTGCCTGACTAGGGCAGGGCAGACTTATGCAAGTGCTTGAGCAGGCATTTTTCTGGTCACGTAGGAAACACCAGACTGAATTAAAAGGGATGACCAGGCAAGGAGTGTCCCGAGCTTGTTTCCRAAGTAGAAGGTTGTGTGGAACAACCTGAAGAGCAGGGATTCAGCCATCACAGTGCACTGTAAATGTTTTGTCTTTTTCCAGTAATCACTAGATTACCAGAAAACCCCTACCCTTTTCAAACTCCCCTTGGACRTTCAACACCCAGCCTATAGCACACATGACGGGATGCTCATTTTCCTGTGGACATCCTGAAGGAATGTGGGGGAGTACCAACACTAAAGACCACCCAACTCACAGTTACTATGTGATTTGCTATGACTGCAGTTATTCATCAACTTTAAAAAAAAAACAAAAAACAAAA
>NW_026623460.1:535326-559373 GCF_030028575.1 Malurus melanocephalus
CAACAAAAACCAACCCAGCGCAACAAAATGCCTAACTTCAGGTCAGAGCTAGGATCAAAGTGGGTAARAGTGTGATTGATGAAATGCAAAACAGATAAAAGCTTACAAAAGTTTAGAGAGATGGTAATGCCCAGGAAARGCACCCAGCCTTTAGGCCAGTTTTACATTTTTCATACCCTGTCTGGGGCAGCTAACAAACTGACAGAAATACCTGTTAGTTCTCTCCGCTGAGAACCTCAGATTGTCACATTTGGCAGCCRCCTTTCCTTCACATGTACATGACGCTGAAGAATGCAGTGCAGACATCACTAGGATACTTCACATTTACACCCAAGCATATCAGAGCACAACTAACTTCCTGCTGGTCCTTCCTTTGTTAAGTTTTTGTTACTAGGCTGCAATTATTAATGTTAACATTAATTAAGTAGCAAAAGGTACATGAAGATCAGTCCACAAAGTGCCTTTGGAAATTCTATACCGCTATACCAGAGGCTTGAAATACCMTTGAGAATCCAGGCTGTGTGTTTTCAGAGCTGTCACCACACAACTCTGTTTTGTTATAAATTCCTGTGGGTTTTGGTGGAATAGGATGTATGTGTCRTTAATAGCATTTGAGTGTCAGGTATCGTATGAAATATACAGGTAAAGCAGAGCAATTGAAACAAAAGCCTGAATAATGAATATGGTAAAAATGTGTAAAAACAGCTCAACAAGAAGCTCACTTGAAAGCAAGAATGAGACAAGATAAGTGTGTATTAATTATATGAGGGAGATTTGGCTGAAGGTATAGCATGTAATTTCTCTGTACAGGATAAGGACAATGAGCTGTTTCTATGTCTGAGACCATAATGCTTTGGTCTACGGCCAGTGGCCTCAAGTTATTCCTTAATGTCCTTTAGAACATAGAGAGTGGCTCTGAAACATAACTGGTTCATGCTCTCCACCCACTCACACTGCTAGCTGATTTCCTAGGCTCTGAAAAGGGGGTGAATCTCTGCAAATGACAATTGAAGGCTGTAGCAGAGCCACTGTGCATCCATTTCTGTTCCCCTCTTAAGGACGGGCTGTGAGGGCAGAACTCCTATTTCACAGGGTGCCTTACAGAGGCAAACATAAAAATATGGAGGGTGGGGAAATCTTTGCAACAACAGAACTGGAGTCACATAGCAGCTACCACAGAAATCCTGGGGCTGCCCAGATTTCTGCCACAGAAACCTTGGGGCTATTTTCAACCTTTCATGCCTGTGTGTATAAGGCTGACATCAGTGTGTCATGTGTTGTGTCTTTGGGGGAATCTCCTTTTCTTCAAAGAAAAGAGAATACCAGCAGACAAGGTTGTAAACATCAAGATGAGGCATTATTTACTTGGGATAAATCTGACTGTCACTGTCACAGGAACATTCATTCCTCTGGAAAAGAAAATAATCAACYGAGCCAGCATTTTCTCCCAATTTGGGTTGAGGCAACCATGGTATTTTATTCCTTCTGGCCTCTAAATTTTGAAGCTTGAAAGACCTGTTTCAATAAATAGATGTGGCCTAGACACTGCTTTTACAGTAAAGTCTGGATCACCAAATTCCCCTCTATCACATTCAGTTGCTTATAGAAATGGTAAGCTATATATAGCTTACTATTTATAGCTAGTAAACGATAAATAGCAAGCTCTAGATAAAGAAATAGCTGACAACACCCTTCCGGACGCAATATTATGAATAGTATGAATTATGTTTCTTGGTTAAAAAAAATCCAATACACTGATTTAATGTTACTTATTCACCCAACACTACATCTTACACGTACTCACAACCAAAGCTGTGACAAAGATCACAACTGAAGACAATGATATTGTACTTTTCTCACACAACCAAAACTTTAACCACTGATGAAAAGGTCTGCTTTCAGAGTTGTTGCTCACACCATGTAGCTCCTTTCAATGGGAGAAAGTGAGAACAGGGAAATAAGCTCAGAATTACTGTTCGCATTCAGGAAATTTGGTAGAAYTCACTTTTCCTTCTTTGCTTCACTTTTTAGTGAGCCAACCATAGAGCTTAAGCTCAACCATGCCATGATGAAATAGTGTGTGAATTTTTCTGCTTCCTTGGTTGTTAGGTTCTAATATGTAGGCTTCCCAGACAAATCCTATGATCACAATTTCATTCCATAATCCCTCTTTCAGCACTGAGTAGCAAATGCCAGACACATCAASTGCTGCACTCAGACATGCACAAGTGGCTTCACCTTTGCAATGCCAAGTGCCTTCTGTAGGGCTCAGCTATCAGTTGCAGCCCTGCACCCTTCCACCTGAGCTGCTATGTCAGTCTTTCTCCCTTCTCCCCATACTTTTGCCTTGGCCTACCACTTGCAAATCTCAGTGGGTTCTCATAGAAAGTGATTGCTCATAGTCTGAGAATCTCATCTTTTTTCTCCTTGTATCTGGTTTGTAACTTTAGTTTGTATTAGGGGGAAAAMAAGAGTTAGCAAAAAGAAAAGTAGATAATAATCATGTAAATTACCCATAAGCATTATCAGTCATAAATACACACAAAATGGAGTGACTGACACACACCACCTGTGACTGGTTAAATGTGATCCTGTCAGCACTGACAGCATCATATACAGGAACAGTCAAGAGGTAGCTTGGCTGTGTCCTAATGCTTAGGGCAGAGTTAACAGAGGAGAAATCTTGACAAGACTAATTATAGTCACCTTCCTCATCTTCACCACTTGCTGACTCTGGAAGGGATGCCACATTGGAGGCCACTTCTGGGGGCCACATTGCTTCACTTCTGGCTGGCTGCTTGTCAGGCACTTCCTTCTCTTCTTTTTTTTCTCTTTCCCCTAAAGTAACTTCAGGTTGATGCATGGACCCCACTGATAAAACTTTCTGCAGGTAAACCTTTCTCAAGAGGTGTGACACTGTCTCCAGTTGGCAAGGTCTTATTGTCAGCCCCTGGTAGAAATGGTGGGAAGCAGAGCTACAGCCCATCCCAGTAAAAGACACTGACTCTAGGTATTATTTCTTGAGCCAGTTTTATTCAGTTGGTAGAGCTTAACTTTGCTCTACAATGTAACACCTTRCTCCAGGACAGAGCTCTGCAAAGAACTAAGGTTAAGTAACCCCATTATATAGACTATATGGATATTACACTGAAATTATCTGAAGATTCACTGGGTTTGATTTTTGTCAAAGTTTTATGCATCACTGATTATTTCAGTGGTTCAAGTAAGTATGGGCTCTGTTCACCTCAAAGTACATTCCTGCTCTAGACAGATACTTTATACTAGGAGCAAGGTAAAGGAAGTGCGAGGTGCAAGGCACAGACAGAGATTTTTAAATTGCCACGAACCTGGTTATTTCACCCTATCCCACATTTGACCGCTGCCCTAAGCAGAGAAAGATCTCAGTGCAGGCCGGGCAGCAGAACAGGCTTGGCAGAGCTAGCCGCGCTCCGGTGTGCTGCCTGCTCCCTCTGCTGGCATCGCCTGCTCCAAACTCTGGAGGAGTTTGACTSCGGAGGAACGGGAACTGATGAACAGCTGGGAGAGAAGAGCCCTTGAGCAAATGAGAGTTACATTTCCTTCGCAATACGATAAGCCATCAGTCCTGCTCACTACCGTCAGCAGCCTGCAGATCACGTCTCACTTACGTATGTCTTGGACCTGTTCTCTTAATTAATCATTYCCCAGAAAACTTGTATTTTTCTCTCCAGTTACTCACAGTAGCACAACAGTCACAGCTTTTTGTCGCTTCATTTTATGTGCCTCAGAATCTGTGAAGTAAGCAATAGAGTARAAAGAAACACAGTTTTGACCTCATGTAAGAATACCCTGCAGTAGGCAAATATCTGCAATAATTTCTCTACTASAGCACCTACTGTAGGTCTTGTCCTAACAGTGCACAATAGACTTTTTCAATAGTTTAAGATCATCAGCCTTTTTAAATAACCTCTCTGATAGTGGTGGTCAATTCATACAAGCTTTGTGAAATCAGTACAGGAGAGGAAAATGCTCTTTTGTCTTCCAGTCAGAGGAAATGTTAGTGCTGACTTCAGCTCTTACAGCACACTAGAAACATACTCTGCATCCCCTAATCCTGGAATCAGAACTCACACCTTACAGCACACMAGAAACATACTCTGCATCCCCTAATCCTGGAATCAGAACTCACACCTTACAGCACACTAGAAACATACTCTGCATCCCCTAATCCTGGAATCAGAAATCACAGCTCATTAGACATAAGTAAATTAAAGATGAGATAACATTGGAGGAAACAAAGTTCTATCAGGTTTAAATYTCACAGTAATAGAGGAGAGTTAGCAGTCAGGAAACAAAGTGTAAATGAAAAAAGCTGTCCTTGAAACACCAGAATTTGGGGGCATAATTTTCCTTGGAAGCATTGTAGAAAGCTATTAAAAAACCCCATGTTTGCTATTGGGTATTATAACAAACCTGAGTAGTGACTTCTGTAGCAATTACAAAATCTATTGATCTTACACTGTATCAATGAAAAATGAGGACTGGCATTTTGAAACAGTATTGTAATTGCATAAGAAAGGCCAGGATTCTGCCAGTGTTCAAAATGTARCTATAGCAGCATTTTTTCCGGATGAAACACATGAATGGCTTCAGCTTATCTARAAAGAAGAAACAGAATCATAAGAAAATGAAAAAGATCTGGATATAGGCTGGAGTAAGATATACCCCTGGAGTAAGATCTTTGATTTCTTTAGAAAAATCTGTTTTGGAATATACTTCATATTTTATCCACATGGTAAAATGCTAAATCAGATTCTGTGATTAAATCTCATACACTTCCAGTATCTAAATYTAACAAATTATTTCCATATCTATCTACCTTCCACAGCACTGAAGCACTTTGCTGTAAAGGAGAAGGCTGATTAATTGAAATAGAATAYACTTTTCCAGTCCATTTGTAAAAACATTTCTGAGGACTTGATTACAATTATTAACTTAACGGATTACTTGGGTTTTTTTTTCCATGGTTAATCTGCTCTTTTCTGACTCCATTTTGAACCTTGCCAAAGAGGGTTTGGAGCAGTTTTGAATAGTGATATTTGTGTAAATCACATATAGAAGTGTAGAATTCAAMATTATAGAAGTTCTGACATTTCCTCCTGTCCAACCATACTTAAGTAGTAAATACGTTTTCTGGAATGAGAAGACATTCTGTAAGAGAAATGAATTATATCAGATACTGTATGCTGTTACACGATGAAATTATTAGMTTATGACTGATTCAACTGAGAAAAAACCATATAACTCAGATCTCTCCAGGGAGATGAAACAAATCCAGTTATTTTCATACCAAGTCCTGCTGTAAAAGCAGTGCACATCTAGGAGACAGTGCTCAGAGATGTGCAGAGCACAAGTCCAACACACTGGARGGATTCTTTCTGAAGATACCCTGGCTGCTAAAAYATCAGTACCTGGTTAAGAAAACCAGTGTAAGCTTTTGCACTCTTCCTGTTCACACAACACAAGAGTGCAGAAAAATCCAAGCAGTTCTGGCCTGCACTTTCCCTTGAGCCGCAAGAAGCCAAAAGCTCCTCYAAACCCAGACCACAAAGCAAGAGGCCKCTCTACTCCYCCACMAGGAGAGGCTTTTCTGGGCACCAGAACCCACATCCCCCCTGACAAAGGCCTTTGTCCCTCACCTGTGAACATTTTCACAAAGTCAGTACTCGACATGCTCACAACCACATCAGCAGCCTTAATCCTTAAGTGTCCCTGCACTGTGCGGGCCTCTTCGGGGGTCTCTAGTGGTCCCTGGTGGTCGTTKGGGGAGATGCCCCCTACTCAGTTTCAAGCAAAATTCAGTTCAGGACGTGCAGAACCTCAGTCTGAATGTCTAAGATGTCATCCTCTAAGACAATTGCCAGGCAGATCATAAAAGACAAAAGCTCCCCATAAACATTGAGAAACATCTGCTTAACCCACCTGATAGCATCTTTTTACATACAAAAGAGAGGTTAAAGGGGAGAATGATACCATCAACGTCCATCTGCAACAGAGATCAAAGGAAGCAGGGACAGTGAATTCTGCTTTAAGACTCAGAGATCAAAGACAGAAAGTTCTACTTAAAATAAAGAGAATTCTGCATGAAGACCTCAATTTGATTAGCAGTGGTATACTTTACCATAGTGAACATGCAAATTTAACAATAAAATACACCTTCTGCAATTTACAAACCAAATCAAGTTCAACAGCCCCCAAAAATGCTGTGGAAAGTCTCTTAAGGTGGCTTCAGTATCAAAAAAATACTCAGGTCTGTTCTGTGAATCCCTACAATAACCTGCGCTGTGAATTAACCTGAACTAACRACATCCATCCCCAGCAGAATGGTCCCAGTGTGACTGCTCAAAGAGTATTTTCACCGAAAGGAACTTTTCCAACTTTGCCTCCTCTGCCCTTGCCTTATCCCTATTTTGACACTCCTACAAAACCTGTTAAGCATTCTGAGTTGCCCTCCAACTTGACACACTACAACTCTGAAAAAGCAAAAGCAATGCTTTTCTAAAAAAAAAAAAAATCCAAAGCATTTCTGCATTTCATCTAAGAGACTAAATCATACAAATATCATCTAGGATGTAAGACAGGCTGGTTTTGACATAATTTAGCAAAACAGATCATATGGCATACCTGACAAATGTGTTAATTTCCATTTGATTTCTTTTCCCAGCAATATTCACCTGTGACCTTTATAGCCAACAAGGATTACTCAAAATAAGGTACAGGTCATAAACCACGTATGTTTGAAAGTCCTGTAGTAGGTAATGTTCTTTCACTAGGTTTTACAACAGAGGCTCTACAGTCACTTCCACAAATCTCACCCTTCACATGAGAAAAAGGGGGWTGGCACATAAAAGAAGGATGCTAAAATGTCGAATGTCAGTGAGGCTTGACAGTGGGGCAGCAAGTGTGTCGGGATTGTCATGTGGAGGGCACACGGTGTGGAGGACACACGGTGGGGATGACACACGGTGTTTTCAGAGCCATGTCCAGCCTCAGAGATCTTCCCCCTGCCCTGAGGACCCTCGGGCCCCGCTGTCACTGCTCACAAGGCCTCGTTCGCCGCCTCCGGCCGCATTTCCCCATCCCCGAGTGCAGCCGGCAGGGAGAGCGGGCGGCACAGGGAGGCACCGGCACAGCGCCGTGCGGGGACAGCGGGGACAGCGGGGACAGCGGGGACAGCCGGGAGCTGTGGCTGCAGCGCGACACAGCGACAGCGCCCGAGCTCAAAGGCTCGTGGGCAAAACACCCGAGCCCGCAAAATTAAAGGAATTCCCGAAAGAGAAGGGCGCACCACGTTCTCCTGCGAGTATCTGGGGGCCCGGGRCGAGCTCAGCTCCGGGGGAATGCTGCATCATCGGAGGGAAGGGCGTGTGGGAAATCAGGGCGCGCCTTTCCCCACAGGACCGTGGGGTTTCTGCTGTGGAGAGCAGAGCACTGGGCTGCCAGCAGAGGTGTGAGGGCGCTCAGCCCACAGCAAACYCCGCTGCCGTGCTCATGGCAAACCCGCTGCCGAGCTCCCAGAGCCTCCCCCGGCCCTTGCCGGGCTCACTGCGAGCCGGCTGTGGCGCTCACGGAGCCTGCCCCGGCCCTGCCCCGCCCCGAGAGGCCGCGGCGGCTGCGCGGCGGAGCTGCGCCGCTCCTGTCCCGGCCCCGTTCCCGTTCCCGTTCCCGTCCCCGTCCGGGCCGCCCCGCCGCCATGCTGCCCAACACCGGGTAAGGTGCCGGGGTAACCGGGCCGGGGGGCCGCCCCCAGGGCTGTCGGGGCGGGGAGGCTGCGGCCGCCGAGGGGTTCGCGGGGCACCCCTGGCTCCCAGGAGCGCTGTCTCCCTTCTCTCGGGGCGTGCGGCACGGCCGGGAGCCGGGGCCGTAGCGGAGGACACGCGTGTTCTCTGGGGCGGGGCCGGCCCGGGCAGCACCAGAGCCCCGGGACGAGCTGTTCGGGTCGTGTAGTGGCCTTGAGCGGCGCCTGTTGCAATGGAAACAGTTATTGGAGGGCTTTAATATAATTTGGGCAATGCATCTAATATTAAARTATAATTACTGTTATTATAACTGCTATTACTATTGTTATTATTGCTGGTTTTGTCATTATTGTTATATACTAGTACATTCTTCTAGTATTGTCTTACCTGTCAAATTTTCTTCCAGTACAGTATCTTAATTTAGAGGTGTTTTCTGCCTTCTGGCTTTTCAGAGCCACTGCTAACAGCTTGGAAGATAAGTTACTATTTGTTCCTGTATTAGCAGGTTATTAAAATCCTAGCATCTCTGTAAGCTGTAAAAAGTGTACCTGGTGTGACCTGCAGGTTTCTGTATTGGCAGTCTTTCATGGAAATGGAAAGGAACCAATCTCAATGTTTTTCAAGATTCCCAAGACTATAGGGCACTGAAGTGAATTTGGCATTTTCTGTCTTATTAGCACAATTCATCTGTGATGGAAGTTATGCAGATGTGACCTTCACAATACAGATCATAAACAATTTTAGACAGGCATAGGCTTTATAAACTTTGAAGTTCTGGGCTGCTAAATGGCTTAAAAAATCTTACTCCTGCAAGTATGACTAACTAACCACCACCCTCTGAGCCTGACCAACCAACCAGTTTTTATCTGTCAGGTTGTGCACCCATCCAGATCATAGCATCGTGTCTTAAATATGAAGCCAAAGTATCGTAACAATGTTGAAATATTTTCATTCACCCATCCCGCTGAGCAAAGAGCCCAGTTTTACTAACAATGTAGCAGAAGTCTCTGTGCTCTTGATGTCCTTCGAAAGCTTCAGCTGCTGGTGAACTTTGATTTTCCTGATACCACCCTAGCAGGTCCGGGTAGTGTTTCTGATTCCTTCTTTGGGGCCTGTCTGTGCTCCCAGTCCCTGTAGGGCACCTCTCATGGGAACTGAGTCACAAGTTCACTGCATGGCCCTGTTCGCCTCCTTGTACACCTGCTGGTCTCATGAATAGTCTCTAGCCCCAGGCAGGGTTTAAAGCTCCATCAGCTTTCCTCTGCTGCTTTCTCCTCCAGAGCTGCCTCTTGCTGGGCCCCATTTACCTCTTCCATGACTAAGGTGAATTATGCTGACCTCATGCTAGTTGGTTGAAGATAGAAACTAGAGTCTGGCTTTATTTCACGGAGTTTTACAGTTTGACTATGTATTCCAGAGTTGAACTTTTCTCACTGTGCATGTGACACAATTCTTGAGAGTAGATTTTTGTGATTCACTGTGCTATTTAGTTATTTTTCTTCCTGTGCCTTTCTAGGACTCAATTTTGCGGATGAAAGCTGTTTGAAATGGCACCTTCAGGACATGGTTCACTTCCTGAGATCTTGTAGATGCCTAACTCTGACCCCGCACTCCCTCTTTCTGACCCATTCTAATTTTTTGCCATCTGAAAGCAAACATCCTCCTCAGAGATAATTTAAAAGATGAATGTGGTCAAAGGGGAAAAAACTACATCTGAAAACAGATGGGGAGAAACAATGCCGAGTTTGGCCCAGTCTGAAAGGAAAACTAATGGAAGCTCAGGGTGGAAGCTTTTGTAATGTTTGTGATTTAACTTCTGTGATGTGAGTGAAAAGKGAAGTCACCATTGCACATGGTTTGTGTAAGAATTAATTAAATGAATTTAAAAACCTGGTTTTTGACACAGCCTTCCAACAAGGCATATGAACTTTTTGCAGAGCACAGAAATGCACATTCMTTCATCTGGAAGGCCTGTTGTCTAAAAGGCTTTATCTTTGAATATGTTTATGGAGTTGRTACTTCTCTTTGCAAAAATTCAGTGATATTGTGTTAGCCAGACATCTTTCTTTCACTSTAAAACTTGTTAGTTTCTTTAAGTTGGGGAAACTGAAAGTTAAAAAGCAAAAGTTAAAAAACAAAAATTAAAAAGGAAGTCTTTGGGCATCATTTGGACTAAATGCAGTTACTGGGAAGCTGTTGAGTGTAGAAGATTTAAAAGAAAAATTGCCGTTTCTGAAGATAAGAGTTTTGGTATTTGCATATGGCATTGTGGTTCTGGACTTGGTACTTTGCACCACATTGAGACTTCAGGTTTTTGTGTTTAGACACTGTGATTAATAGATTTCAGAGATATGTGTAGATGTGCTGTCTTGTTAGAAACAGKTTTTGTTTTTTTTTTTTACAAATTATTCCTTTTCCATTTCTGCAGAACATTGCAGCTCTGTTGTGAAACTCTGTTGGATCCTTTCATGAAAAGGGAGAAATGTAACTGGGTRACCTGTGTAACCTTCTTGCTAAAGGTCTTGTTTTCAAACTTGGGATGTTGTCTTTCTTCAGTGGTACTTTYCTGTAGCTGTAGCCATCCCTTTTGTGTTCACGGGCAGTTTTCTTAGTGAAAGGATGAAGACATTTGTTTGCTTGGGAGACTGTGCTTATTATGTTTGCTCTTAGAGTCTAATAAAAGTAAATGATTCACAGTTTCTGCTTTATTCTCCTCTTCCTTATCCTCCACTTCCTTCTTCGCCTTTAGGAAACTAGCAGGATGCACTCTCTTCATCACGGGTGCGAGCCGGGGCATTGGCAAGGCCATTGCTTTGAAAGCTGCCAAGGATGGTGCCAACATTGTGATAGCTGCCAAGACGGCTGAGCCCCATCCTACCCTTCCAGGGACTATCTACACTGCAGCAGAAGAAAGTAAGTTGTAACAAATTAAGGTGCTGGGCTGRGTGTATACCCTTGCTTAATTATCATACCTGAGTGGAAAAACGCATAGACTCTATTAGTTTCAGTTCTTTTACTAAAATAAGCKTAGTGCTTCTCTTGCCTCCCAGGAATGCTGTAATGTTACTGTAACAAAGATGAGTGTGTGTATCTAAATGTAAAAATTCCATGCTACTTAAGATGCGTGAAATAAACATTTGCAGTGTCAAGGTTTTGGCCTCCCTGTTCTTCATACAACATGTTAAAAGGTTACAGTTTGAGAATGTGATTTACAGTTTGTATTAGTTGATTCCTTTTGAGAGCGAATTTTTAARTGTTTAATTTTAAAATCTTTTAATTGTGCAGTTGAAGCAGCTGGAGGAAAGGCTTTGCCATGCATTGTTAATGTGAGGGAAGAACAGCAAATCATTAGTGCCGTGGAGAAAGCTGTGAAAACTTTTGGGGGTAAGTCAAGGTGTAGAGGAGACATTAACAAGCAGATTTTCAAACAAAAAGAAAACACCTGTCTTACTCATGGTTTTGGTCTTTAAATGCTAACGTAAAATGGCTTATTTTAAAACCAGGGATTGATATTTTGGTGAATAATGCAAGCGCCATCTCATTGACYGGCACGTTGGAAACAGCAACAAAGAAGGTCAATCTTATGATGGATGTCAATGTACGAGGAACCTATCTCACGTAAGTGCTGAGAGAAAGAAGCAAAGCAATTGTAACAGAACGTAGTTGCTGTTTCAGTTTTCCTGAGAAATTCTGTAGCTGTCTTGCAGCCCTAGAATTTGAGTTCAGATATTCTGCATGTGCTCACAGGCAATTGCTAAGTTATTGGTCAGCTGATGTGAATTAATATTTCCAAGAATTATTTGCAAGTTGGAGTAAACAGGAACYTTATTATTTCAGTCATTAAGTGTTCACAAGCCTCTCCATGCAGATAGGAAGAAAAAACTAATTTATTTCAAATGAAATTCCAGCTTGGCTTTGTTAAATGCTGATGCTCTTTATTTCAAGCAAAATGACTAAATTTTTGCATACATCCAGTCAATATCTTATTTGTCAGTTTCCTTCTCATAAGCTTCTTTCCCCTCTTTAGAGACATTATGTAACTCAACATAGTTGAAAGAGAAATGTTAAATATATGTCTTAACGATCCAAAGTGTTCACCAGCTACTTTCAGCTTATCAATTCTATTATTTATTTAAATTAATATGCCAAGGTTTGATTTCACAATTCTTTGGTCCTTATTTTGCACATTTTTGGAGGTGGATTTAGTTGCTCAGATCATCTTTCCATTTGTAGGATGTCATTTAAAGCAGCATCTTAAAATGGAGACTGATTTTCACAGAGTTAAAAAAAAAAAGCCCCTAGGATGATGCAGATTCTCTAAATTCAGATATTGATTGGTGTGATCAAAAAGTTTTGTATGAAAGTATTACCACAAAATCATAGAATACTTTGGGTTGGAAGGGGCCTTTAAAGGTCATCTASTCCAATCCTCCAGTCTAGAATAGTGTCTGTTATTCTTCATTGTGCAGGTCAGTCTGGTTGCCAGCTCTTGATAAATTGCTGAATGGATTCCACTGTACTTCTGTGGCAAGTTCCMTTTTCTCCTCAGCACCCAATAACAACAGTGATTTTCTTGATTTTACGTCTAGCTAATCCAAATTAATGGGGAATTCTTAAAGTATATTTTTGGTCTTACTCTGCCCTGAAAAGATTACAAATCAGGTTCTGTGTGCTGCAAGTGGAAGACCATAAGAAAAATTAATTCCCCTGAAATGGTCTTTGTCACTGCTTTTGTAGTTCTCAATTAACAAAACACAGCGAAGCATTTTCACACTTTCTTCCCCTTGCTTTTAATGTTGATTCTGATTGTAATTTATAAAGAYCTACTTTCAGGTAGTTTAAAAAAAAACCTGGATTTTTTTGCCTGTGTAGAGGTGATGGTAGGGSAGATGTCCCATCTTACAGTGTGTACCTGTTGAGATAGAATCATGGAATTGTTGAACCATAGAATGGATTGGGCTTGAAGAGATACTAAAACATCATGTACTTCCAAGCCCTTACCATGGGCAGAGACACCTCCCATGGACCAGGTTGCTCAGAGCTCCATCCAGCCTGGCCTTGAACACTTCAGTGTGTGGGGAATCTACAGTTCCTTGGACAACCTGTTCAGTGCCTCAGCATTCTCAGAGTAAAGAATTTCTGCATGATATCTAATCTTAACCCACCTTCTTCCAATTTAAAGCTATTCCCTCTTGTCCTCTCACTCCATGCCCTTGTACAAAGTCTTTCTTGTGCCTTCTTGTAGCCTCTTTAGATACTGGAACGCTACAGTAAGGTGAACCTTACTCTAAGGCCTGCTCTTCTCCAGGCAGAATAATTCTCAGCCTRTCCTTGCAGGAGAGCTGCTCCATCCCASTATTGAACTTGGTGACCTCCTCTGGACTGTCTCAAAATTCAATGTCTTTTCTGCGCTGGGATCCCTGAGCTGGGCCGAAGGGCACAATCCCCTCCCTCCCCTGCTGCCCACACTGCTTTGGATGCAGCCCAGGACACGTTTGTCTCTCTGGGCTGGCAGTGCCATGGCCGRGTCATGTCCAGCCTCTCACCCACAGCACCCCSAGGTCCTTCTCACGGGGCTGCTCCGATCTGCTCATCCCCAGCCTGTGCTGGGACCGGGCATTGCCCYRATCCSGGTGCAGCACCTCACACTTGGKCTTGTTCAACTGCAAGAGATTCCCATGGGCCCATTTCTTGAACTTGTCCAAGTCCCTCTGGATGGAATCCCATCCTTCAGATATGTCAACAGCGCCACTCAGCTTGGTGTCATGTGCAGATTTGCTGAGGTGCCCTTGATCCCCTCATCTGTGTCATTGATACAGAGATGGAGTAACACCGGTCCCATTACCAACCCCTGATGGACACCTTTTGTCACTGATGTCCATCAGGACTCTGAGCCATTGACCACTCACTCTGGAATACCACTGTCCTACCRATTCCTTGTCCACTGAATAGTCTACCCATCAAATTTCTCTTCCCAGTTTAGAGAGAAGGAGGTTAGGAGGAACCTTCGCTAAAGCTATAYAGAGCACATGACATCTGTAGCCTGTCTCTTGTCCACTGGTGTAGCCCTTCCATCGTAGAAGGCCACTCCATTGGTCAGGGAGGACTTACCCTTGGTGAATCACCTCAGTGTCAAGTCACCTGCCTATCCTAGCATCATCTCCTGATTCTAGGACATCTGTTCCATGATCTTCTCAGGCACAGAGGTGAGGCTGACAGGTTGGTAATTGCTGGGGTCCTCCTGTCCACTCTTTTTAAACATAGGTACAATGTTTAYCTTTTTCTAGACATCTGAGTCTTCACCTGACTCCAGTTTTTCAGATATGGAGAGTGTCTTGGCAGCTATGTCAGCCAGCTCCCTCATGACTGTGAGATGCATCTCATCAGGCCCTATGGACTTGTGTATATTCAGGTTCCTCAGATGTTCAGAAACTTGAAAGTGGGAAGCACTTTGCTCCCCCCATCCCCTGTTCATGCACTCAAAGGGTGTGGGAAGAGAAGTTCCCATTTAAGACTGAGGCAAAAAAGGCTGTTGGGTCCCTCAGCCTTCTCGTCATCAGTTGTTACTGGTACTGCAACCATGCTTATTCTGGGTTGTGTGTGTGTGTGTGTGTGTGTGTGTGTGTGTACACTTTCTTTGCCTTCCTTTTCTGGCTGACACACCTGTAGAAGCCCTTGTTATTCTTTGCATCCCTTATAAACTTCAGTGCCAGCTTCTCTTTGGCTTTCCTCACCCCAAACCTACACAATCAGCCTGCGCACCTATATTCTTCCTAGAATGCTTGTCCCTGCTTCTACTGGCTGTACATTTGCTTTTTGTCCTTTGGTTTGACCAGCAGTTCTGTACTCATCCATGCCAGTTTCTTGCCTTTCTTGCCAAATTCTTGTGCTACTGGATCACTAGCTCCTGTGCTGTATGGAAGACRTTGTTAAAGATCTGCCAGTCCTGTTTTGCTGCCCTGTTTCTGTGGGCAGCTTTGCAATGGTCCTTGTGACTAACTCCTTGAAAAACTGAAATTTTGCACTTTCTGAAACTCCAGGTCCTGACTTTGCTCTTTGCCCRACCCATTTCCCTCAGGACTGTGAACTCCACCAGTGTGAGATCACTGCAGCCCAGGCTGCCTCCCATCATGGGGTCCTTSATTATCTCATTTAGGTTTGTGGCCATCAGGTCCAGTAAGGCATCCTTCTGACAGGGTTATTACCTGGATTAAGGAGATATGCTCCATGCACTCCAGGATTCTACTGTGAAAATAAAACACAATTTCTGTAAAGTAAAAGTTCTGATTTATAGAGGTATGTAAATTCAAAATAGAATTCTCTCTGCAGAGAACAGGTTTTCAGCTTTCTTTGGAAGATTTGTAATAGCATTCTGCTATGCAGTAGTACTTCTTCAACTGGTTTTAAAGAAGAAACAGGTATATGATCAGAAGAGAATACTTTTATGACTAAATGATGCTGTTGTATTTGTGTTTTGCCTTATAGTGTTTTGTTTTCCCTACAAGAACTATCAAAGGAGATTATAGCTTCTGAGTATCTGGAAAATCAGCTTTAGTAATGCTGATGCACTGTTTGAAGAATGTGGTCCAGCTTGCAGGAATGAATAGTAGGCCTGAGATAAACAATCTAGGACATGTTTTTTTGTTGTTCTTTTYATTAGTTAAGTACTTGATAGGAGAAGAGGCTTAGTCTTGGGCTGTCATGAAAATGCTGGTCTGCTAGTGTGGTTTTTACTGTAACTATAAGTGTTCCATAAAATAAGAGGAAACTGATACATCTGAATCTATCTTTCAGGTCTAAAGCATGCCTTCCCTACTTGAGGAAGAGTAAGAACCCCCATATCCTGAACCTTAGCCCACCTATGAATCTGAATCCCATGTGGTTCAAAAATCATTGTGGTGAGTATCGCTGAGAGCCTGTCTTGCTGTTCTCTCTGTTGTGAGACAAGTACCTGGTGAAATATGCAGGCGTGCCAGTGCAGAATGGATACAAAGATCTTGTATCTTTAGCACTATACATAGACTGGCACTGATGGTTCCCCAGAACATTTTGTACCCGACCTAGAAGAAATTGCTTTGTAGGAAAATGTACAGCAGGTTTCATGGCATCATACATCCTTTTTGTTTTCAAGATAGGTTTGTGCTTTTACGTGGAAATTGTTAAGATTACATAATATTTTCTGCTCCGAATAGAGACTGAAATCCAAAATTTATTTTCATACTGATTCAGCTTCATGTTTATTTYACTATGGATAAAGCTCAGTGTTGTCTCCTAGCATGGAAATGAATTTTGAGGTGGAAAGAGAATTCCATGTTATCTTGAGATTAGTGTTGCTCATTTTAAAACTGCAGAAAAGCTTTCCATTTTGGACACTTGTCATGTTAAACTCCAGCAACTTCCAGTTCTTTCCCTGAAAGAGTTTCCCTTCTCAAAGTAGATAGGTAACAAGGAATTAGAATTCCTGCCCCCCACAATTTTGTTTTCTATAGGATACTAGTTTGGTCCTTAACAGCTAGTATGCCTTAAGTTTCTTGAAAACCGTTGATCATTCCTGTCAGTGCGCTGTATATAAAAAGCATGCCAAAATCACCATTGAAGCAGCTTAGCGTCAGTTATTTTTGTCAAAACATATATAGCTTTCATTTTGTTTGCAGTGAAAAGATGACAGACTACAGTTTGTATCTGACTGGGGTAGCAGGTAGAAGGGAGAGATTTTAATTCTRGGAAGGTACTGTTTTGTCTAAAAACCCTTAATTTTTCTTGTGAACCAATTATCTGTTTTATCTTTCATAAGTAAAATTACATTTTACACACAGTGTAAACTTACACTTTTTTTCATGTTTTGTCTTAGCTTACACCATTTCTAAATATGGGATGTCCATGTGTGTCTTGGGAATGGCAGAAGAATTTAGAGGAGAAGTTGCTGTCAATGCTTTATGGCCTAAAACAGGTGATTTTTTTTTCTTAAATTACTAAAATACTGATTTTCTGTATTTTGTCTGCTAAAGCTTGTTTTATTTGACACTGAATATGCTTCAGATTTCTGGAATAGATTCAAGTGACTGAGCAGTTCTTTGTTCATCCTTCATGGGTTCTGGTTTTCATTCCTAGTTCTCACTAGACCATTGCCACTTTGATCTTAACTCATCTTTGGCTAGTTTGAAACCACAGTTAGTTGAGGCATATGTGTAGTGTTTGGCTTGCCTGTGCTTTTACTCATGCACCAGTGTTTTGGTTTGGACAGAATCACAAARATATTAGTGTTCTTTCATGAGTGGGTATTGAACATCTGTGTATGTAGTACTATTTAGAATTCCTTGCTAGTTAAATTGCAAGAGCATACTGACAAGGTAGGTACCGCTGTACATGCGGAAATAATTTTAAAAAGGCCTATTCCTAGAAGTTTTGGCACAATGCAATTCTCTGAAGAGTTGTTCACAGAACTATCTGATTGCAAATTACAGGAAATTAAAGAGCTCTCTGGAAGAAAATAGCTCAATGCCTCCATGTTGTATYAGCTTCAGTTTGTTTTCTGTGGGTCAGTGAGAATAAGGGCTGCTGTTTGAGGTTTGGCCAGCTGTTTGCCAAGGAGGCCAGTCTCTTCTCCACAAATAGATCCATGGGCCAAAATGATACTGATGTTAAAATCAATACCAGACAGAGAGTAATCCTGCCTTTCAGTATGCAATTGTGTTAGAAAACATTGCAACAGTGTTTATTTCCTTAACAAGTGCAAGGAAAAGGAGATAAAAATACCAACCAAGTTCCTCTTCTGGGGATGGTGCTCCATTGTAAGAAGTGTTTGTACACAAACAGTTTTCAGTGTTTTCCTGTAAGGCAGGAAAACTGCCTTCCTGTTGCAGGCCCCTTTTACCCTCTCCTGGAAACTGGAATTATCTCTAAAGTGAGAAATATGAGGAAAACTTATTTCAGACAAAATCTTTAACTTCTTTCAGAGAAAATCAGCCAAATTTTTTAGGTTAAATACTATAGGTGATGATCAATTGAACACTTGGGTTGGTGTGTCTGACAGTCTAGATCCTTTTTCATTGGTTTGGCTGCTTGTCCTCTTAAATTCTTCCAGTAAATAGATGCCTCATAATTCTGCTTACCTGTGAGTTTTACCCACAGAAATATTTTGGAAATGGATTGATTTTAAAATCATATTGTTCATGGTAATTATATTATCACAAAACTTGTCCTATTTTGAAGAGAATAAGGTCTTCATCTATGATATACTGAGGGCAACTACATATATATACTGAGGGCAGCTACGTGTAACTTCAAATCTGGATTGCCTTCTGGTAGAGTCAAAGTTCACCTTTCAGGTTTCAAGTGTGTGTTACATTTTTTTGTTTCTGAGGCAGTTAAAATAAATATATACTTGTTTCTGTGTACTTGCTTCTTGAGTGCCCYAGGAAAAACTCCAAAAATTTTCAGTGGAGACTTCCCATTGGATCTATGTCATTGAGAATAGAACCATGAAACTTGATTCTTGATCTTTAGCTCCCTAGACCCCACCCATCCCCCTTGTCTTGTCTTTAAAATGGCATTGTTAAATGGATTTTATATCTCCTCAGAATTTGATATGTGGGAGTTACTTGGTTTCTCATTAACAGAAGTGACCTTTTACCTACCATTGTGTGGTTTTTGGACATTGACTGATTTAACAACATATATTGCCTGTGAGAGTTAGGGACAGTAACTGAGTTAATCCAGAGTGTCTTGTTCAGATAGAGAGAAATGGTATGAAGCTGCAGACAGCATTACCAATTTGACTTACGTTTTTCCCGCAAAGGGAGTTACAAGATAACCAGTGTCTTGTAAACGCACATATTCACATGCTGCATAGATGCATCATGTGCATCCTCCACAGCTTTCTTATTCTGGATGTGCTGGAAAAAACATCCACTGCTATTGTGGAAATGAGTCAGTGGCTTTACGGGTCCTGTTAAAAGCTAAAGAATTTTTTTCTGCTGAGACCAGCTGGGTTTACTAGGTATTTATTTTGCAATGTTTTCCCCCATCCATCTGAATAATTTGTCCTACYTTTTTTCATGGCAAGGGGGAAAAACGAAAATGTGAGAATTTCTCCACCCACTCACAGTTTTTTCAGAGGGATAGCTAACTTTATAAGCAGAGRTTACAGTAAGTCTTACATTACATGCTTAAATACATTATTTCTTTCTGGTTTTGGCTTATGCTGCAGGACTCCAAATATCAGTAGTAGTACCACTCAGATGTGGTCTGGTATTAAAGAATGTCTACRATGGTATTAATAAAACTTCTACAAAATCTGGCATTCTTATATGGGGACGTGGGAAACCCAAACCAAATGAAATCATGTCTTTCTCTTGAGCATTGCTGTGCTGCTGTGCCCTTGGTAACACACCCGTACCTGCTAAGATAAGARGAGAGCAGTAGTGTACTGGTGACTGGGAGCTGGTACTGGTTACAGAGTGCAGCTAATACTTGTGCCCCACAGGTTCCTGCAGAACATGAGGCTTGGAAGTACAGGAATATTCAATTTACAAATGAGAACAGTATATATTCTAATAAATAGTTCTAAAAATRAAGATTTCTCTATGTGAGATGCTGCAAGGAAATTWWAAAAAAAAAAGTAATTAGGCTTTCTATAAGATTAAAAGWATACAAACAGAGCTTTTTATTTGCAGAATTCATGCCTGCTCATTCAGTGATGCCTCCATGACATGACATCACATATAAAAGAAGATTGTAATGTGTGAATTCTCCAGTACAAAAAAATGTGCTTTTGAAAGGTTTATATTCCAAAAGTGAAAAAGATAGCTTCTTTATTGTGTTCATCCAGAGAGGTAGTTACAGACTTCCACTGTAACTGTATCTGAAATGCAGTTGAAAAGTCCCTAATTTAGAAGTCCACTGTYGTCTCATACAAATGCATTTACCCTCAGTGTTTGTATGGATGCCAGGATCTGTTCATTAATCTGATTCTTTAAACAGATGAAAGTATGTTGGTAATAAGATGCCAGGGCTCTCCATCTCTCTAAAAGTGAAAGAAAATATCTGTCCAAAGGGCAAGGGAAAATCCCATCACAAAGAGTTTAGAGGAGTAATAGGAGTCSTGGAAGCTGGAAGAGACTGGAATTCTCTTCATGTGCATTAGAGGCAAACATGCATCACTTTATACAAAATGCATGTAACAATATGCAGCCAGTCTATGAGACTGTTTGAATCTGAGTTTGAGTACTGTTTGAGTACTGTTTGAATCCTTTTTGCTTCAGTCTGTGCAAATAGTCTGACTGTGCTCAGAAGAATAATAGTTAACACTTACAGAGAAGTGACAGACCTGTGGGCCAGGAAAAGTGAGCAGCTTAATGAATCCTCAGAATAAATACATTCAGGTCAACAGAAACTGATAAATTTCATCATAGTATTTGACAGAGATATTCTCTGAACTRTTGGTAGTTATTAAAAAAAGTAAATCTTGCAGGGCAGATACCATTTCAGAAGACAAAAAATAGCGAATTTATTGTTTTTTCTTAAAGATTTGAAAAAGACCTAGGGAGGCCTACATATATGTACAGTATATCTGTTTGTCACTTCTTATTTAAATGTGTATTTATGGCAGTTTGCTTGATTTGAAAAAAAAAGAAGCTGAGGTTAGTTAAARGTAAATGAATCCTAGGGGCTAATTCTCATCACAGAAGGCTAAAGTGAGGAAGTCAGCAAGGGCATCTACATTCCTGCACTCTCTTAGAAAACACTTTGACTGGAGCTCTCAGGCCAGCGTGGAAGACTTCTGTCCTTTTTCCAAGTACCTACTTTGGAACATGAATGATCCAGCTCAGATACATAGGTCCTATTGTTTTGCTATTTAAGGAATGTTTGGATCACTTCTGCATCAGAATTGCTGTTACTTTGTGTGGAATGGAAGCACTAAAAGGACAACAAAAAATTTGGTTTATCCTTCTGCCTCCCTGATCTTCTGGCCTCACATGAAGGCAAGGATTTGTGAATCTGCCTCAAAACTTGGGGGTAGAGTGTTGAGTCCTTAACAGCAGATGGGAAAAACTAATGAAACTGAACGTATGAAGGAAATCCAGTAAGATGGCAAATGTCAAAAGCTACAACCAGACAGCCTTTCTGTGAAATAGGATGAAAGAAAAATGGAATGGATACCTTAGCCTGGAAGAGCAMATCACAGACAGCAACATGCCACAATGTAGCTCCTGTAGCTGTTAGTAGCTCCTGTGGGAGAATATAAAGAAGGCTAGTGGAATGGCACAGAAGTAATAGAATTGGTTAATAAAAAAATCAGAAGCTTAGGAGATGTAGGTTTTATTCTTGTATAACCTTTTTGTATTCTTTATAACCTTTTTGTGAAATGTTGAAGTTATGTGAGGTTTTCTTATTTGGTTTCTCATTAACTTAGGAGAAACGCCTTAGTAGCTCATGCGAGTTATCAAAAAGTAAAATCAGGCATCAAGATTTTCAGTGTGATAATCACCAAAGCAAATACATCWTAATAACTGATGTATCATACATTCAGTGGGGAAAACACTTGTCCTGATAGTTTTTCATGTCCTGAATAATTTGGCAGAAATTGAGGTGAGATGATAGACAGAGGGATGTGARTGTCATAGAACGTTCTGGCCTTTTCAATTCCTGTAATAGTTTMATCGGGTTTTGGTGTTACTTATAAAGAATTATTTGTTGGTTGGTAATGTTTCACAGCTTCTGTCTTCCTAGAGTTTCYTTTTGCCTTAAAGGGAAATAAAGTTTGTTTACTTGTGAAAGAAATAAGAATTTCATATTATCAGTGTTAAAGCTTTGTTTTTTTACCCTCCAAACTTTCTAGCCATACATACTGCTGCTATGGATATGCTGGGAGGAGCTGGAATAGAAAARCAGTGCAGGAAAACAGACATCCTGGCAGATGCTGCATATTGCATTTTGACAAAACCAAAAACTTTCACTGGAAACTTCATCATTGATGAAGTTCTGCTGAGAGAAGAAGGAGTTAAGGATTTTGATGTTTATGCAATTGCACCAGGTAAAAGAGATATTTAAGGTGAGAAGTAAGTTCAGGAAGGAGGKCATGACATATGGAGAATATTAATACTGTTTCATTTCAAGGAACTCTTAAATTAGTTTGTAAGAAGTTGCTTTGCCTCAGCCTTGAGAACATGCCTTCCTGGAAGACACATATGGATCCAYTGAGAGTCTAATAATTAAATGTCTATTAAATTAAATTAAGAAATTCTTTAATGAAAAGAAAATCTACCTGCATTGTAGATCTAGTACTATTTATAGCTAGTGAAATAGATTTTTGTGGTTTTTGTCTTCCAATGTTCTTCATTGCAAACCTTATAAACYCTCTAGGTCAGATTTTAAGTGAACAAAACTCTAATGTCATTTCATGCTATATTTTTTCTTCAAGTTGTAGTTTATTTACTTATAAAATTGACTGTAGTTTCAGATGAAATGGATTGGTGCTGTGCATCTTTACTTGGATTTACTATTACATTTTTYCTCCCTCTTAGGTCACCCTCTGATACCTGACTTTTTCTTGGATGTTGAAATTGACACTACAGCTATAAAGCAAGAAAGATATGGTAGGGAAAGCACTGTGTGTACAAGTCCCTAATTTCTGACAATAATGAATGCCCTCTGTGTTTCTTTTTTCTCCTATGAMTTTGGACTCCACTTAAGCTCTTTAGCAAAAACCCTCTTCTCATTTGGAGAGGAAGATTCATGGAAGTGACTATGTACTTAAAACTGGGGAAGAATCATACCTCCTGCAGGACTTTCATGGTGTAAAGTCAGTGTATTATTTTAAAGAATCTTTTTTTAAACATCTGAAYTGTCGTAATATGGAGGTCACAGGTAAATACTGCTGGAAAAAAGAAATTAAACAGCGAACAGCTTATTGTGCCAGAATGTCTCCTCTGCCTTGCTAAATTTATACAAAAGAATATAAAAATAAAAGTTCCATGGCTTCTTAGATAAAATATGCACAATTTGCACAATTAAAGTAACTCTTAGATGAAATCTAGAAACCTTTTTTAGAAAAGCRTTGCTTTTGTTTTTTCAGAATTGTGTCAACAAGTTGGARGGTAACTCAGAATGCTGAAGTGTCAAAATAGGGATAAGCAAGGGCAGAGGAGGCAAAGTTGGAAGAGTTCCTTTCTGTGAAAATACTCTTTGAGCAGTCACACTGGGACCWTTCTGCCRGGGATGGATGGTGTTAGTTCCCTGGGCTCACAGCTCAAGTTATTGTAGGGACTCACAGAACAGACCTGAGTATTTTTTGATACTGAAGCCACCTAAGAGACTTTCAACAGCATCTTTGGGAGCTGTTGAACTTKATTTGKTTTGTRAATTGCAGAAGGTGTCCTTTATTGTTAAATGTGCATATTCACTGTGGTAAAGTATACCACTGGCCAAAGCAGTAAATTGATTTCCAGCTTAGAAGYCTTTGCAGAATAATTTATTTAAGTATGCATGTAAGTTCTTTGCAAGATGCACAAGACAGAAGTGTCTTGGCATGAAAGCAATGGTTATTGAATACACTGGTGGGGTTTTATTTTTGGGCATTGTCAGGTTTTTATGGATTACATTAGAAAACCATTGTGTGAGCATTTGTAATGAAC
Organism: Malurus melanocephalus; assembly: GCF_030028575.1. Classification (NCBI taxonomy): domain Eukaryota; kingdom Metazoa; phylum Chordata; class Aves; order Passeriformes; family Maluridae; genus Malurus; species Malurus melanocephalus. The sequence continues at coordinate 558,740 of NW_026623460.1, forward strand.
TATAAACAGTCAGAACTTTGCCGTGGTTTTATTTTCACTTTTCTTTTGATCTATTAGGAACCTAAAGTTATTACAGAAATAWGTTTAGTGCCATACAGGTATTCAGATTCCCAGGTGGAGAAAGCATCTTCTATCAGTGTTAATACTAAAACTGTAAAAACTTAATTTTCCCCACTTCGAAGCTAAAGTCTTTCCAAATCGAGTTCTCTGCTCATGTTTCTACGTTTATTTTTAAAATGTCATGCATTTGAAAGAGAAATATAATATTTCTTGTAGGCGCTGCCCAAGAGGGGAAGAARTTAAGTGGATCCCAGCAGGAAGGAGCAGATGGAGCCAAGCCATCGGGGCCTGTTGCAGAAACATTCAGAGTTATTCAAGGGGCAGTGAATGAAGAGCATGTGAGAAGTACTCAGGGTGTCTTTCAGTTTGAGTTATCTGGTAAGACCATCGCTTGTGCAGCCTCACCCAGCAACAGGCACTGGGTGTTTCCCAACAGAAACGCTCACCTTTGGAAGCTGATCCCAAAACAGCCCAGCTCCTCTTCTGTCCTGTGTGATGCAGAGCCTCTGTCCTGGTGCTGCCACCCCACTAAGGCACAGCGTGGCCACAGACAGGCACGGTGTGGCCACAGACA
>NW_026623460.1:559813-562155 GCF_030028575.1 Malurus melanocephalus
GTGGCCACAGACAGGCACGGAGTGGCCACAGACAGGCAGTGTGGCCACAGACAGGCACAGTGTGGCCACAAACAGGCCACTCCTGGGGGCACGGGACAAGCGCCAGCTGCCAGCAGCTCAGTGAGCAAAGCACGGCCTTGGGGCTCTCCTGCCTGTGGTGCTTGGGGTGTCATGGGGGACAAGAGGTGACATCTCTCRGAGCATCAACCGCTGTGCAGCCTGCCGTGGAGCTGCTCCAGAGGGACGCGGCTGTGGCTGTGTGACAGGGGTGACACCGAGGGCGCGGYGCTCTTTGCTGCCTTCTCACCTTGCTTCCCTCTCATCCAGGTGATGGTGGGGGCACTTGGTACATTGACCTGAAGAGCAAGGGTGGCAGCGCTGGCTTTGGGAAGCCTCCTGTGGCAGCTGATGTGGTTATGAGCATGTCGAGTACTGACTTTGTGAAAATGTTCACAGGTGAGGGACAAAGGCCTTTGTCAGGGGGGATGTGGGTTCTGGTGCCCAGAAAAGCCTCTCCTTGTGGAGGAGTAGAGAGGCCTCTTGCTTTGTGGTCTGGGTTTRGAGGAGCTTTTGGCTTCTTGCGRCTCAAGGGAAAGTGCAGGCCAGAACTGCTTGGATTTTTCTGCACTCTTGTGTTGTGTGAACAGGAAGAGTGCAAAAGCTTACACTGGTWTTCTTAACCAGGTACTGAYGTTTTAGCAGCAAATGTATCTTCAGAAAGTATTCTTCCACCGTGTTGGACTTGTATTCTGCACATCTTTGAGCACTGCTCTGTTCACTGCTTTTACAGGACTTGGTAGCAATACAGTGCTAGAATTTCACTGTAGTGGCATTGTATTTTCCTGTTCACAGGCTTTCTCCAATTCCTTTCATATTCTGATTGTTCCGTTTCTTCTTTTTAGGTAAACTAAAGCCAACTCTGGCCTTCATGTCTGGAAAATTGAGGATTAAAGGAAACATGGCTCTAGCAATGAAGCTTGAGAAGATGCTTTCACAACTTAATGCTAAACTGTGAGGGGAAACCCTTACTAGCACCAGAGTGGCCTTTCATATATAACTGCAATGCTGTTTTAAATTTTTAGACCTTGTTTTTCTTATGCAATATAAGAAATACTCATAAAATGTGAGATTTTTATAGAAGTAATTCCCTCTAATTAAGGTGTCCATGATTAAACTAATTCCTTCTCRAGAAGACTCTTGGGTTCCAGGTGTTTCCTTTGCTTCTGCTCCTCTCGTTCAGTGTAGGATATCTGAAATGAATTTTTTCCCCACACAATTGCTTGCACGCATGTCCCACAGAAAAGGTGGATAGAGCAAATGTCACCCTGCAGATCTGTGTTAGAAGTGCTATACAGAATCTACTGAGCTTATWTAGAAGTAGAAGCAATGTAGTCAGTTTAAGAGCACTGTACTCACACCTGGTAAATTAATGTCTCAATTTTTTTGTTCTTTTCTTTCCTGACTTTATTACCTACATGACTTCTCATGCACCAAGCTGGGCTGCACTGCTGTCTCAAGTGATAAGCAGATTTTCTTTCTATGCAAAGGTTCACTTGCACACATGCATGCTCATGTGCACTCTTTCTTCCCCTACCCCTTACATCCCTGCTGCCAATCTATTCCCCTTCTTTCCATTTGGCTGATAAAGATTTAAGCTCACTGGCAAAGGGATGCATGCCTCCACTTTGGAAGTGCACACGTGGGCTGAAGCTTCATGTGACAGCATCTGCGTAGCCAGATGGACCCAACTCTTACAATGTTTATTCATGATGGCCAGAAAAACTGCCCGGAATCTGGAACATTCATTCTTTTAAGCAAGCTGAGAAGCTTGCAAGACTTAGGACTTATTTCTTAATTAATTTAGCTGCCCAAAAGTTTACAGCTTTTTAAAGCCTGAGCCTGTTTGATTGCTTATGACCTGCATTGAGGTCACATTGTATTGTTTTCACCGGAGTTCACAGAATCACAGAATGGGTCAGTTTGGAAGGGACCACAGTGGGTCATCTGGTCCAACCTCCCTGCTCAAGCAGGGTCGTCCTAAAGCACATTGCACAGAATTGTGTYCAGATGGTTCTTGAATATCTCCAGAGAGGGAAACTCCACAGCCCCTCTGRGTAGCCTGTCCCAGTGTGCAGTCAACTCCACAGTAAAAAAGTTCTTCCTCATATTCGCGTGGAAATTCCTGTGCATCAGTTTCTGCCTATTGTCTCTTGTCCTGTTGTTTGGTACCACCAAAAAGAGCCTGGATCCCTGCTCTTGGCACCCTCCCTTCAGATACTGCAGATATTAATGATGAGAAGCAGTTGAATTCTGGTATAAGACAAAGTCACCTCCGCCCTGCA
>NW_026623460.1:562300-567681 GCF_030028575.1 Malurus melanocephalus
GCTGTCCCCGCTGTCCCCGCACGGCGCTGTGCCGGTGCCTCCCTGTGCCGCCCGCTCTCCCTGCCGGCTGCACTCGGGGATGGGGAAATGCGGCCGGAGGCGGCGAACGAGGCCTTGTGAGCAGTGACAGCGGGGCCCGAGGGTCCTCAGGGCAGGGGGAAGATCTCTGAGGCTGGACATGGCTCTGAAAACACCGTGTGTCATCCCCACCGTGTGCCCTCTCCACCGTGTGCCCCCACGCCGTGTGTCCTCCACACCGTGTGTCCTCCACACCGTGTGTCCTCCACATGACAATCCCAACACGTTTTCAGGGATCATTGGCCCTGTCCTGTGAGTAGTGTGTAACTGGATATACACGCTTTCCCTGACTCAATTCCATTAACTGTTAYGGAAAACACTCCCTGTCTCACACTTACTTACAAATATGTCTTTGAGGAATAGTAGGTTTGGCTGAATCTTCTTCTCAACTTGACATTAAACAAACTATCTCCAGAATGTACTTTCTTTCAGGAAGAAAAACTTCAGTTACTTAATTTTTTTCCATCTAAGAGGATTTTTTTCTTTATGTTATAAACTTATATAAGCTTATTTAATTGGAAACATTTCTACTAATTTAGAAGACATTACAACAGCCACAGTGAATGTATCGTACAGCCTTCCAGGTACTCTGGAGAGAGTGCAAGTCTATTCAATTCCACCAGCAGGACAAGAGCCACTTCAGGGGTAGTACATGTGCTTTTAGTGACTCACATCAGCCCCTCTACAGTGATTCTGGCACAGACTATTCAGTGGCAGGAAATTAAGATATCAAGTGCCTGGCATAACACTTATTTTTTCAGTATCAGGACTCTGAACTGAAATTTAGAAGATGGCAGGGKTTTTTAGAACTGGAATTTGCAAATGGCCATACATTTGTTCCATCAGTGTTTTTAACAGCCAAGCAGCTACCTTCAGAGCATCTTCTGTGGAACAGCTATTTCTATAGACAGCATTATTTGCTGTCACTCCCTAACAAAMTGTTTAACACAGCAAGATTGCATTTTCAGCTGTCAAGGATGAAAATACTAACTACTTGTATAGTATATTGTAAAGGTTTATATCTGTTACCAAAATGGGAAAAACAAGGCAGTTTCATTAATAAGTTACAGTAAGCTATCTCCTTGCCAATGTAATTTACCAGTTCATCAAGATTCATTTCAGTGTTTCTTTTTAGGATTTTTTAGCAGTGATGTAAGCRCAAGCAGAAGATCAGTTACCTTATCAGGCATTTGCATCTGTTCCAACTGTTTCACCTTAGAGAAACTCCCAAAATTAAGGCTGTATTTGGTCACAATTCAATTTATTTGATAAAAAGAATGTTTGAAATCTAGCTTTACTGATGACTGAGATAATTAATCTCTATTCTCTTGCTTTTGGCCTTATATTGGTTTCACACCTTGCACCAGCATTAGGACTGTGTGTGCTCTAAGATTCTCCTTTTCCTCTTTTGCCTCTACACCATAATCCAAGATTTTCTGGAACAGTCCAGGGTATTTGAGTATCCTTAGTTTATGTCAGTGTTCTTTCAGAATAGCAGACTAAGGAAAAATCTGCCAGCTTAAGTATTTTTTAAGCCATCTAATAGGAGGTTAACTTCGGTGTGGTTATTCATGATCTGGTTAATCATGTCAAAGTCTACCCAAATTAATCTCAGTTTGTATCATTATCAGCTACTTCTCACTGTCTGTCACCACCAGTGCTCTGCTTGTGCATCCACAACATGGCTCTCACAAAGGGGGCTAACTTCTTTAAACACAGACAAGCACAGATTTCGCAGCCCTTAGTGATGCATYACGTTGGCCACAGGCAAAAATTTGAGAAGGCGTAGGGAAGGCTGCACAAACCACGAGGGTACCTGTGGCTCAGCTGTGTTGGTATAAAACTGTGTGGTCCTAGTATGAGCAGGAATTGCAAATCCAACCAGTGAAAATATGTATTTTTTTTTTCAAGTTAATCCATTTAAATTCTGCAAGTTCATTAGAATTTGCAAACAAAACAACAAAAACCCAAACCCACAAAACACAATAAAATCTAAAYAAAATAGCAAACACAAAACAGTTGAGAAAGTTGAGTTTTGTTCCATAACAGTAGGAAATAAATAGTGGGAGCTGGTTATTTAAAGCTGGGCAAACATGGATCTTTGTGCAGAACAGAAAGTATATTTTGAATGTATACCCCTTCAACACTAACACTGTTACATTATTTTAAGTTACTTCTTCAATTTGTGGTTCAGATTTATCTGACGTCAGCAAAGTCTTTATAGCTAGTCATGTAAGAATTTACTCAAATGGACAAATCAAACTGTTTGGGTAAAGCACTTCTGTCTGTAGGATCTCCTTTGTCCTTCTAGAAGCAGATCCTTGTCACCTGCTGCCCCTGAGAATCTCCCTGTGATGTTCAGCTGGGTGTGTTTGTCCCAGAGACCTCTAACCTACAGCAGTGCCCATGTTGCCTCACTTAACCATGCAGCTGACTCAGGTATTCTGTTACACTGGGATGATAAGTATCAAGGTCAGTCATTTTTTTTTTTTTCCTCAGAAACAGCTGTCTTAATTGCACGTGTCCTCTGATTATTACTGTGCAAACAAAAATGTGGAAGAGCAAATCTCCTGAGTTAGGATAAGGACAGCAAAAMCACAGAATTCTATCAGAATTTATTATCTAGTTAGGAACCACATTTTTCACTGCAAGGTACTTCGTCATCAATTCTAAAGCAGTCTTGAATTCTTAAAAAAAGGACTTCCGTGATCTTGCTGCAAGGGATACATCTTTCTACACATTCCATAGTCTAAAATCTGAGTTGGTTGAAAGGAATTGATGATGCCAAATGACACTGTGTGTTAGTAATTCGCCTTTGATAATGATTTTCTGCCTTCTCTAGGGAATTTTTAAATCACTGTCTCTGTAAGGTCTACTCTGTTTTTTTTTTTCTTTTTCTTTTTTTCTTTTTTTTTTTTTTTTTTTTTTTTTTTTTTATTTTTTTTTAAGCATCACTTCAGTGCTTATGGGCAAGACCCCTTTCTCATATTCTTCTATCTAATTTGGTCATATTGTGCAAGTCCACGAAGTTTACAAAACCTGTGTCTGACCGCCTGCCTGAAGAAATGAAGCACWTGTCCTGGGCAATGGTCGCTACTTAAATTTGTTAAATTTTTTTCTTTGTCAAAGATCTTTGCAGTTGACTTTGAATAGGGAGGTGCTCCTCTGGAAGATGTGTGCAAGCTGGAGAGGGCTGGAAAGATTGGATTAGTTGGTTAGAGCATGGTGCTAATAACGCTGAAGTTGTGTGTTCGATCAGCCTTTCACTTAAAAGTTGGACTCGATGATCCTTGTGGGTCCTTTCAAAATCAGAATATCCCGTGACTCTGAAGATCCTCYGAGGATGGCACCACGGAGAGCAAGATGCATCTGTTCTCGAAACCGGGAGGAGGACGGAACGACACAGAATTTGCCCACACGGGGGTGCGTGTGAGTAGTAAGGATGAGGCAGTCGCCGGAATATTTCGGGAAGARAGGCGCTCGCAGGTAAACCCGCAATGTGCAGAGGTTTCTGCTGACTTCACCTAGCAATCAGTGAAATAATCACCAAATTGCCTATATGTGTACTAGACAGCACGGACGGAACAACTTCATGGTTGAAAAGCACGATGTCAGACCGAGAGAATTTTTATCTACAACAGGAAGGTAAAAGATCACTTTTTATTGCTTGGATAAAGGAAAAAAAACCCAACCAACTAATCAAACAAACGAAAAACGAAACACACAAACAAACAAAAGGAAAAAAAAACAACAAAACACCCCAAACCCCAAACCAAAACAAAAACCCAATGAAAGGGAAAAAGAAGGAGCGGAAAGCATTGTAAGAGAAACAAAGTGCACAGTCTGATTTCCTTAGGAGCTGGTTTAGGTGTGCCAATCCAAGACAAACAGAAGGTACCCCAAAGATCCTACTTTCATGTACATAATGCTGCAAAAAGGAAATATTCCCTTAACAGCTGGCATAATGATGACAATGCCCCAGCAGAGAATTTATCTGCAGGAGAGATCCTTCTTGATTTCTCAAATAAAGCAGAAAGCAGATCTTGCTAAATGTTCAATAGACATGAAATTCAAAAAAAAAAAAAAAAAAAAAAAAAAAAAAAAAAAAAAAAAAAAAAAAAAAAAAAAAAAAAAGCTGTAAGAGGCAGAGAAAGTCACTCTGGAGCAATAGCATCCTGCAAACATATTTATTATTAATTCTCATCAAAGAAAAAAGTGAAAGATATTTGAAACAGCTTGAAAATTAAGTAACATCCATCAGTTTTAAAGCTGCTGGAGGCACTTTGTGCTGTTTATTTCTCAGCCTGAGCTTAAATGAAGAAATTCGTGAACTTTTTTTTTGGGGGGGAGAACACAAGGTCATCCTGACCTATCTCACAGATAGAGCGTATTTCTAAACCCTTGATGTTTTTACCTGACCTTGAAGATAAGAGAAGAATCTCAAAAGGACCAAGCAGTAGAGAACTGTTTTTAAGTTATGAGAAAAGTTTAATCGTTCCTGACTTGAACACTTGTGAATCGGGTCAGGAGGCTTAAGCTAAAATATTGCAACAATTCCAAGGAGAGAACATCAAAGTCTCTTCCTTTTTTCTTGCTAATCAGTAGATAAAGGAAAGCCTTCCCTTATTTGAAAAAAAACTAGTGGGAGACTTAATTATTATTAATTTGAAGCCAGGAGGAAAGTCATACATTCAAGAGCTACAGGGTATGACTTTGATAAAGCAGTGGTGAATGTGTAAGATGTGCATTCTTTTTGGTAAAATATTGTTACATATATTATGCATTTATTGGCTGAAGCCAAGAGACACTTTTAGGCAAGATATACTAGTAAGTGTTTTGGCTTTGCCTCTTGTTTCTAATAGACTATAACCATGAAACCTGTAGGGAAAGAACCATATGAAACTATCTCATATTAAARTATTGGTGAGTGGCATTTCCAGGGGCAGGTGTGGGGACAAGTGGTTTTTCAACATCCTTGTCAGTGTGGGATCGAGCGCATTCTCAGCAAGCTTGCCAATGACACTGGGCTGGGTGGTGCAGTTGGCATGCTGGAGGAAGGGGATGCCTTCCAGAAGGACCTGGACAGGCTGGAGGGGTGGGTTGATGCAAACCTCATGGAATTGAACAAGGCCAGGTGCAAGGGGCTGCTCCTGGGTCAGGGCAATTCCAGAGACAAACATAGGCTGTGCAGAGAATTAATTAAGAGCAGCCTTGAGGAGAAGAACTTGGGTTTATTTGTGGATGAGAGGTTTGACATGACCGAGCAATCTGCATTTCAGCCCACAAAGCCAAACGTGTCCTGG
>NW_026623460.1:568216-580604 GCF_030028575.1 Malurus melanocephalus
CATTCCATGGTTTTGTGATGAAGATGATGATTTTCTATTTTGACAGAGTAAATAAGGGAAGCCCAAGTTGCATAAATTGCATAAGATTACATCCATGATGTCTAACCCTGCTAGTACTTAAATACATCTTTGCTTCCGGTGTTTGAAACATCTAAAACAGACATAAGAAGGACTCACTAAGCTGAATAATATGAGTAAAGAAACATTTTACCAATAAGACAGAATTGCTTGGTTCACAGGAATTGTAGTAGTATAAACTGCTATCAAAATTTTGAAATATKACAACTTCATCTCCTACAGGTTTTCTAAATTCATATATAACATATTCTTTGGTTGCCTTGTGAAAAAGCATTAACATTTGCCATTGCCCATGCAACTGTGTCTGGCAGTTTTATAACAATATTGTTGTTTCACYGGGAAAATGGATTGCAGAAAATGTACTGCATAGCAGAATGCWTTAAAATATATAATGAATTGTTCCATGAAGGATTTAAATGTATAGCAAGAAATTTCTATTACATAAAATCTTCATTAACAAAGCTGGCATTTGGCCATAATTGATTCTGTTCTGGTTGCTGCAACCTGTATCACCTGCAAGGTTGTTTACTTATGGAAACAGGTGGAGCACAACTTGCCCCACTGCTGTCCTCAGGAGCCTCTGGTACACGTACGGAACATATAGCCTAATCTCAGCTTCATGATGCAGATCTTTTGTGTCATTCCTCTTGCTATAAAAGAGAGACTCTTACAAGTGTAGTGCTGTAGCAAATTGCTCTGATACTTAGAATTCCAGTTTCCTACTTTACCCCATCTGTTCCTCAGCCTTCGTGCAAAAGCTTAACTGTTAGCCATATCAGAGAAAAAATCCAGGTGAGGCAGTGAAAGGGTTCGGGAAGGCTATCTCTCTTCAAAATTATATAGCATTTATAATTAGAGTTTACTTTTAAAACAAGCAACAAAACACCTCCTCTGCTTACATCTTGAAATGAACTGATAGTGTAATGCTATCAGAGTTGCTGCATCCTTGGTCTTCAGGCAGGTATGTGAGGAGGAGGGTACAATGCTTTCCTCCCTCATTTCTTGGATAAAGAATTAAGACTATCTGTCTTTTGCATGAAAATTTAGAAAGGCAAGTTATACTATGCACCCTGAACATAGACACCAAGTATTTGATTCACTAAAGGTTTTCTGTGTGGCTTTCTCTTTGATAACTTGCAAATCAAAGCTGCTAATTTATTAGAAATTGACAGCAAAAATGCAACGGTATACCTTTCACAGCAGCAGAGAAGATCGGTATCAGAATACAAAATTAGTCATTCCATGGGGTTAATAGATCTGAAGTATGGGTGAGAACCAAAATTAGAACATGTATTATGAAGAATAAAGCTTTCAAAAGCAAGATGCTATGAATCATTTACTTAAAACAAGGTAAAGTAAAATTAAAAGCTAGAACCAAGAGAAAACATTATGTTAACAGGTGGTTTATTTCTGCAGTGAAAAGTAAGTTTCAAGCTTTTAAGCAGGGATACAAAATAAAGTTCTGTGCAGCATTTCTAGTATCAGAACCAGAAATACCTTCCTAATTGCTACCTTAAAGCTTTAGCTCATCCCCTTTAGAAAAATAATTCAGATTTTACAATTAGCACACTGTTTTAATCATGGACTRGAAAAAAAGGAAACAATTAAAATAATCTGTAAAATGTCACATGCAAGAATTTATTAAGTATTTATCAAATGTGTTTGAAACCTGATTGAAAATTATGTTCTGGGTTCACTGACTCTACTTCTCCTGAAACATAATTATAGGTAACACTATATGAAGAGTTACAAATAAAAAGCTAATGCTTCACCTGAAAGCTGAGCTACAGAAGAGAAATTTGTAGCTGAGTCCCAGTTAGCCSTTCTCTCAGCAGGTATGTTTGCCCCAATGGAGAAGATGAAAATGTAGTATCTTTGCCTTCCCTGATAGAATGCAGCATTTCACCTCATTTTTGGACTTCCATAGGGTTTATTTGKCCTTGGTAAGTTAATAGAAGTGAATGTGGATTAGTTAGCCTGTTTGCCCTTTGCTACAGGATGAAGGCACGAAAAGGTAATTCTGACATTAAAGGATTTTCAGTGGAGGAAAGGGTTTATAAAGGCTGAGTGGTGTGTAGCGAAGGTGGGACTTTGAAAAAGAGCCCAGCAAAGACACTGCAGACTATGATTCTTTGGGCAATCACTTACCATGAGGCATGTTCCAATTTTTTTAAAAGAGGAAACTTACAGGGAAATTGCTCCTGTCTGCCACACTGCTGCCCTTCTGATGAAACAAAAAATTAATGATAATTGAAGAGATTTATTGCCACACAAATCATGCATTGAATCAAAGCATTACTCTGTCACATTTTTTAAAAAACCCCACACAGACAATCTCACTGCTGTGTTTCAGAGAAGAAGGGAGCCTCTGAAGTGGCCCTTTAAGAGGCCTCTGGATGGGAGAGCTGCTTTTCCAGTCTCTCCAAGTATATCTGTCATAGGAGTCATCATCCATGACTGACCGGCCGTCTCATAGCAGATTTGTTACTGCAGGTGTTCCCAGACAATGGGGCTGARGAGTCTCTCATAATCAGTCAAAATAATCTAATTTGAAACCAGAGGCCTTCTGAACTCGGACAGATGTCCTCCCATTAGCGTTGCTTTTAGTGTAGGAAGGATTCTCTCCTTTTGTTACCGCATTGGCATGGGCCCATGACTGGATACATGGGCACCTCCATGTGTTCAGGKGGCAGCAGGATCTAGGATCTTTGCCATGAGCACCTGACTGAGCAAGCAGAAAAAGGACAACAGAAAGCAAAGAATAGGCACTGTTTGTAGAGGTGTACAAATACGTTGGTTTCCACAAAAAGCATGTCATGAGAGTTTATGCAAAGACAAACTGCACACATTCTGCAGAGGGGTAAAGGCAGCTGTCACTTTAAGGTGGGTGTTTCTAACATCTGCTCTCAGTTATCTGCATTCAAACACTGATGACTTATTCTAAAATATTCCTTGGGATCATTTCTCACTGATAAGAAATAACTTAAATTATCTCAACTTTCAAATGTGTTTGARTATTCACTAACAACTGTAATTTCTGTTTCCTAAGCTTGGATTGTTGAGTGAGTTCCTATGTAAAGTTCCCTGCCTCACATTTCCTGTAAATGGGTGAGGAACTTCTACTTTCCTGCTTGCACAGCAACTGCTGAACCTACACAGTTTGCCTTCATTACACTGGGTTATGTACTGCAGTAGTTGCACATTAGYTGACATAACTTCCTTCCAACAGGGATGCATATGACTGCAGACAATGTTTCAGCTTAAAAACAGCTCAGAGCTGTTCACAGTCCATGTTCCATTCCACTTWATGTCACTGGAACTTTCAGTCCTTACCCTGCTGGGAATAAAAATCAAAGACATAGCACATCTTTTTTCAGGCAGTTAGCCTGCCCATTGAACTTACTTATCCATGAACTAACTTACTCCATGTTTCCTAAATGACAGATATAGCCCTGTCTCACACAACCTCTACAATTACCTTGGAAAGCACCACACATGGATCTCATGTGAAGGGCATCTCTTTGAGCCATGACTCATGGTCCCATACATAGAAGCAATACACAGAGATAAATACAGCACCATTCAGCAACTTCACAATCTGTCTACTAGTGCCTGTCTCTGTCTGTGTGCCAGTCACTTGAATTAATACCCAGTGAAAACAGACATGTAAGGATTATGCTTCAGTCTGTGACTGACCAAGTTGCCACAGGCATAAAGTGGGTTGGAATTTTCCCATGTAGCTTGTAAATCCTTAAGCAGCAGAGGGAAGATCAATCTTTTACAATTTAACACTCAATAATGAATCACTCACTAAACACAAATGTTCATAGTAACCCAGAACAATTCTAAGTCAGCCATCCATGAATAAGATTACTTGTGGCTAGAGGCTTAGCTCCTACAGTAACCGAGTCTTTGTCATTTTGGCCTTTCTCGTGTCGCCTTGTACTTGTGCAGATTTGCACTGATAATACCAGACTCAAAGTACAGATAGCAGAATGCAGGTCCTTCCTACCTTTTTCCTCAAGATGCTGCTCCTAAGACTTTCATTCTGCGTGCCTTGGCTCAGCTGATACATTTTTTTCCAAGCCTTATCACTCTATATAAAACAGCAGGAATCAGGTAGCTATTAGATTAATGGTTTTCTGTTGCTTATTCTTCCTCAAATGGAACATTGTGAAAGGAAAACTCCCCTTTTCTAGCTGCCAAACCATTCAACCTGTTAAGATYCAGTCCTGAAAGCCACTGAGAGTTCCTCATTGAAAGTGAAACTCAAAATTGTGCAGGACAAAGTCCACTGCAAACTTGAACAAACTATCAAACTCACTGAGGAGAAAGATGAACTTTTGCTTGGTGCTGTGTATTATATATGTGTGGGTGTTTGTCTTAAACACATATATATCACACACATATATCTGTGTGTATTTTTCTTAAACTTGGTCTTCCAAATCATGGGAATGAGAATAAAAATATGTGCACAAGTAAAGGCTGCAGGATCAGTAAACTGGTCAGTCTCTTACCTTTTTTCCCAAGTGGAATCATTCCTTTCTAGCACTCCTGCAGATTCTGAGTATTRTATCTTTCTTATTTTTATGTATCAACATATGTTTTGTTTTGTATAGCTCAAGCTATAAATATTTGGAACAATATTCCATGCTGAAAAGGCATTCTATGTAATCCTATTGTTGGGTAAATCAACCAGCGACTCAATTAATAACTGTATTTGGCAAAGTACAGGTCAATATAGGATTTAGCCTGACATTTGTCACTTAAATAAAGTGCCTAATTTTATTCTAAGCACGCAAAGCTGAGCAAATAAAGCTAATTACCTTAGTGAGGTAGAGCATCTGGCAGAGAAGGAAACAGTGCCTGTACCAGTTTCATTTTTTCCTAGAAGAAAGWGAGAACAAGTTACTACAAAGAGAAACACCCCCCTCCACACACACAGAGACACATAATGCTGTGTGTGAAGTGCCCACAGCCATTTGAAGGACCATACAGCCCCCTTGCAGAAGGTGAAGAATGGTTCACCAGGAGTGGGGGTTTCTAACTAAGAGATGTTCTTGTTAATACTAGACAAACTTCTCCCTGGTGATAAGCAAAGCACTGTTTGATCAGCCAAAGGTTCCTGCTTCAACATATTCACRCAGCTGTCAACTCTTCCAGCCACAGTTCCAGAGAAAATTCGGGCTGTGAACACTTCACTGCATGAGACCAAGAGCTTCAGCCTTCTGATCTGTGCAGAAAACTCTATGGGGAAAGGCACACTTTCTTTACAAAGAATTGCCTGAGAGGCCATCTTACAGAGCAGTTCTTTTATAGATCAAAGGGAAAAGACAGGAAATGTGCCAGCAATCAGAATTACTATCTTCTGAGCTATGTGCTATTCTAATGAACAGGTCAAAGGAAAATTGTTAGAATATGTCCTTAGCTGTCTGCAGCCCTTATCTGAACATTATTTAAAAAGCAATAATRAAAAAGAAACATGAAAAACCCACCAAAGCAACAAACTCACACAAAAAAGAAGCAAACCCAAAACAAAATAAAGAATTAAAACTTTCTAAAACAAGGACATAAGCCAAGCCACTTCAAAAAGTATCGATTAGAAATTCAGGAGAAGAGGAATTCAAAACAAATTAAGAAACAGAAGAGCAGCCCTACCACAGTGAAATAATATCAAATACCAGCAGGACTGTGCAAAAATAAACAACATAATTTATTTTTGACAAAGGAAGTCAGTTCATAATAAGTCACGGTGAAACACTGCAAGTGAAGAAAACTGTGATGCTTGCTTGGAGAAATGAATTAAGTTTATGAGCATTCTTGATGAACAAATATTTATTGGAGCATGAGAAATATAAGATAGGCATTTTCAAATACACAGGATCAGGACTGAGGCAAAAARCTTCACAAAAATATTAGTAATTAGGCTTATTAAAATAAAACCAAAACCTTATACATAAGGATGATACAAAACTGTGTTTTCAGTGTGTGATCATCTTGAAAAAAATTCAGTCTACAAATAATGTGTATTAAAACTAATCTAAAACAAGAGGACAAAATACAACCCCCAAGCCCAGCAGGAGCTGGTAAAACATTTTTATTTATTACCTAACTGACACCACAAGATTATGAAAYATTACTTTTCATTAAGCCAAAGAGAATCTGTATCCATTGACTTCAGAGCATATTATAATAAGAAAAAGCTGCCTTGGTCCAGGCAGTTATTTCCATCAGATACAGTCCAGGCCCTAAGGTCTGACCACAGGCATCTTGCTGTGAGCTGGGATTTGACAACAGTGATGTGTGTTAATATCTGGCACCACTCCCCATTAGCCATACACCTCTTTGCCGGTAAGGTACTGCACTCCTGAATCCTCAGTCTGCATCACYTTCCAGGCTCTAAGCTGGGACCTCTTCAACTTCAGGTTTCTGTACATTCTCCTCAAAAGAGTTTAGTTTGCATGATCTTATACTGAGATTTGGATTCTGAAGTTCAGTTGTCTGTCTACTATGTTTCTCCATTTCCAAGCTCCTCTATTTCCCACTTCTGGTGGAAAGAAGCTGTTTACAAGAATCCCAGAAAATGAAAACCTTCCAYACACAAACCCTTTGGAACATCTCAGTTCCACATGCACAAACAAACTGAATTGTGAGTTTTCTTAGTATTTCTAGACACAYAGTATCATATAATGGTTTGGATTGGAAGGGATCTTAGTCACTGTCTAGTTCCAACCCCCCTGCCATGGGCAGGGACACTTTCCACTAGATCAGGCTGCTCACAGGCCAATCCAACTTGAATTTGAACATTTTCAGGAACAGGGAATTCACAGCTTCTCTGTTCCAGGGACTCACCAACTTCACAATAAAAAATTTCTTCCTAATATCTAACCTAAGCTTATCCTCTTCTCACTTGAAGCCATTCATTCTTGTCCTGTCACTACATGCCCTTGTAAAAAGTCTCTATCGGGGAGCCTTTAGGTTTAGGTTCTGGAAAATGTTATAAGTCTCCCTGGAGCTTTATCCACTGAKTGTTACATCCCTCAACTCCATGTCTTTCCAGCTTAGAGACAAGGATGTCCCAAGGAAGAGTGTAAAATGCTTTGCACAAGTCCAAAGTAGATGATGGCAATCATTTTTTTCTTCATCCATAACTGCTGTAACTCCATGGAAGAAGGTCACTGAATTTGCCAGGCACAATCTGCTTCTAAGCAAAGGTATGCTGGTTTCATTGCTTTCTCTTCAAAAAGGAAAGTAAACCATTAGAATGACCATAAACTTCTTTTAATGCAGCATTCTTCCTTCCAGCTCTGTGGAAGCTGAATGGTTTTTCTTCTGAGAACCAGGATTCCATTCTCTCCACCCACACTGAGATGCTAAAAGTTGTCAAAGAAAGCAATGTCTCCATCCTTTTTCTAACCCTGCATTTCCCTTCTCCTCAGGTGGTYGAAACAGGGTGCTTACAGACCTCTTCCATAATTTTCTGCTAGTGAACATGTGTTCTTCAGAAACAGTTAACTTGGGTTTTTTTCCAGCATATATTTTGTGATAGTGATTAGGATTTAGCCAGTCTTTATTACCAGTCTTATGCTCTATGGAGTTTTACTGTAACATCACAGTGTGAAGGCAAAGCAGCTGAAATCAGACTGCAGCTGAAAAGTTTTTTTATAAAAACTTGTAAAATTGCTTGTAAAAGCAATTCAGGCCTGTATTGATACAACTAAAAGTAAGCTTCTTCTCTTGCTTGTAAGCAAGACATTTCAGTGATAAATCTTTTATTTGTATCTGTTACCTAGTTTTGTWTAGTGGCAAAAGGATTATTTAATTTTTTTGCCAGCACAGCTACATTTAACTGAGCTATGTTCAGCTTTGAAGGTAAGTAATCTTTCCAGATTCCTTAATCTACATCATTTATGGCAGCAAAACCTTTTCAGTATTGATCACACAGAAATAACAGGCAATCTCATAATCAGGCTATTTCTATTTTGACTAGGTTTCCATGTTGCAGCAGTGGTGAGGACAAAACGCTGCATTCACTWTATGGATTCTGCATGCTTTAACATATGTATGTAATATACAAAAAAAACCCTAAAGAAAAGACATAGAAGGAATAGCTATCCTATAATCTTCATACTACTGTATCTCAAAATAAGTTGATATATGAGTAACGTTGATTGTAACATCTGCACAACTAAATGCAGATGGCTTGAAAAATTTGTGACTAAGCCAAGTGTCCATGTGTAATTTCTTATTTCTGTTTGATATGTCACTGATGCAGATCTTCAAATTTTTAAGAAAGCCAAACCCACAGAAAACAAAAACAAAAAGTTGAAATAAAGTCATTACCTTCTTCAAAGTGAAGTTTTTTAATAAGTCTGTAATAAATTACCAATGAATACAGCTAGCRTAAAGGCTAGGCTGATAAAAAAGCAAAATCTCACTACACAGCATATTAATTAGAGTACAACCTCCCCTTTGTAAACTCACGTACTTGAACATACAAAGAACCAAAGGGCTGATGTAAATGTGAAGATTAATTAAAAAATCTCCTTCTGCTACATTCTTCCTTCATTTAATAAGCTGCAACTAACTACAGAAAGGGGCAGATCACTTGTGCCAAGCACAAAACTCACTGTTTCCATTTCCCAATGCCTTTGAAAATGCAGTACTCTTATTTCTACCGCAAATTGTTTGTACAGCTTTGAACCATGCAGGCTCTTAATAAACGTATCTTATTTTAATGGAGCTTGAAGCATGAGATTATGGGTGGCTATTTATGCAGAAGAAATTGTACATTCTTCACGCCTTGTGAGCCATCTAGTGTTCCTGTCCTTGTTACTTTCTTCAGGAAGCTCTATTTACCGGGTGTTGTCATAACTAGGGATCATGACTACAGGATGGGCAAGGAATGCAATAAAGGAGCATTTCTATGGGGTGAAAAACACCACAGGAAAAGGGACCAGATTTCAGCGTTTGTCAGGCTGTCTGCAGTGGGAAGAAGTAGGATTGTGATGTAACCATACACTTCTTGATGAAGGGTGTCTCAGAAGAGACATTTCAAAGCAGGTACTCTATTCCAGTGAAACTAAGCAAAGCTACATGTAAAACAGTGTATGAGGTGCAAAGGACACTTCTGGGTTTGAGCTCCAGCTCAGCCATGTCACCTTGGGTGATTATTTCTATGCATGTTCCTCTGCCCTATTTTATCAATCTGTATTGTGAACTCCACAGACCTCTTTCCCCACTAATTTCAAGACAGGTATCCATGAAAACGGGCCATGTTTCTAGCACAGGGTAGGAATATTCTAAAGCAGTAATTATCATTAATCACRCCAGCTTTAATATCTCCATAGGAGAACGACCTAAATCTTGGGAAAAAGTGAGTGTTATACAAAGGTTGAGAAATAGTGTCTTTTTGGAAAAATAAATTTTAAACAAAAATCAAAGTACCAAATATTAAAATCAAGTKTCCAAAACTTTAAAAGAAGGATTGCAGCTTCAAATAGCATGTTCATTCAACAAAATGTGATTAATTATTAATAATAGCCATCAGGACTCTTGCTGGTGTCTTGTACAAGTTTTTACAGAAATTAGCTGCAGCAAGGTTTACATGGGCATGTGCCCAAATGCACTACACCATTAAAGAGCATAGCAGAGGTTGAATATGTCTTCAGCTACCTGAGAGACACTTCAGAGCCTAAAGGTGTGCACCCTCCTGTCTTTTGCTGCAAATAGAATAAGACTCTTCCATTTTGCAGCTTACTTCCTACAACATTTATCTTTAAATTCTGGTATCTTTGAAGGAGGTAGTATAATGCAGCRTATCTGCCCATGGCTTACTGTTTTGCAGGGCTTTGAAGATGGACTACCTGTTACATGAGTAGGTGAAATACACTACAGACCTGCTTTTATTTCAACATTTTGAGGTYTAGTAATGTTCCTCCCCAGCTGCTATGAAACTCTCAACAGCTTCTGACTCTAAATGCTACCATGTTTAAAGCCTGTGCCTTGAAGCCCAACTTAGGTTTTGAACTTACAGAGAGATCTGCTGCCTAGATGAARTCTCAGTTTCTCTCTTCTCTTGACACCTATTTACTTATAAGACACAGATGCACAGATTTACATTAAATGGGAAGGAAAACAGATGGCTGGAGGGCAGCTGTGAGACAGAAGTTCTCTCACTTCCATCTTTCAACCAGTGTGACTTTTACAGGGTAAGAATGTCTGACCATGTCCTCAGTGTCATGCTGGAGATCAATGCAGAACAACTCTGCCAAAGCAGTGGGAGGTTTGAATGTCCTATCACTTTTCATGCAGATAATTGAGCTCCAAGAGTTTTATTCACAGCATCCTTACAAACTCTTAAAAAGAACTCCAAAATTGTACTAGCATTGGAAACAGCCGGAACAACTTATTTGTACATGCCTCTGGAAAGACACATACACCCATCTAGTGTGCTCTGCCCCAAGGAACCGTTGAGACTGGTCCAGTCCCCTTCTGGRAACTTGGCAAGAATTCAACAAAAAAAGTAACAATTTGTGATGGCACACTCTGGGTTTTGTTCGCACTCAAGGTTATGCTAACAGGAATTAACAAGAGTGCATTCTCCAGATAAGGTCTGACTTTGTTCTGAAGTCTTCTGGAGAGAGGTGAAGCACAGACCGTTGGGACRCTCCAATCATCTTGAAAGGACACAATTCCATAGGCAAAGAATCAGGCCAGCTACATGTTCAGTCCTGTCCATGTAAAGTGCTAGAGGTCCCACTGAGTTCAGTAATACTGACTGGACATTTGGAAAACTGTTCTTGATGCTAAGAGTGCGTGGTTTGAAAACATTAACTTTTTAACCACAGAATTGTTGTTTGCTTGGTTTTCTGTGAGCATGTATGTACATAACTCTACTGGGGATTTAAATGAATGGCCAGGTAACAGGAAATAATTGACTTCAGATGAACAGTGAATTTGTCCAGGCTTGCGGSATTTGCCCTGAACATACATATGACTATTCTTGCATGCACAAAGGTCTGAATATGTGGGTTTACTGGATTTAAATTTTAAAATACTAACAAATATGAGTTGAGTAAATTATAACCATAAGAATTCTGTCAAACTCCCTTGCAGTAGTATTTAATGTTCTTCAAAATAATACTGTTGTTAAAAAAGCTCTGAAGTATTTTCTTTAATCTTAYTACCTCTGGCGGGAGTTTTTCAAGAGGCATTTTCAGGTGTTCCCTCCTGAACATGAGAAAGTAAGATAAAATATTTCTCTTGTCTCAATTTACAACTGTATGCTACCTTGCCTTTAGCTACCTTCCCTGCCCACTGCTGCCAAGAAGTTCTTGGTATTTTATCTTTTATGATAGTAATATAGCCAAAACTTAGGGTTACTTCTGACACAATGCCCCTTCAAGCCTTCTCAAAAACCAAGGAAATCCATCGTTACTAATACAACTGAMCACATCTTGTAATAGACAAGTTCTGATAACACAGTTTGAAACCAGAAGAAGGAATATGAATGCCCTTAAGGATTAGTCCAGTATCCCCAGCTCAGAAACTAACTCTTTGTAAGTTTGATTGGTATCTCATAAAGTCTGAATAAAATCTTTGGATCTCAGTGTAAAAGACTTGCAGAATTAGGGTCTGGTTTTTAAAGCACTGCTCTTACCATAAGTCAGACTAAAATGACCGCCATCTAGTGCATTATATAAASTTAAGTTCTATTTGTAGCAAAATAAAATAGGACACTCTTTTATACTACGTTTTCAATCCTTCAGACTGTAAAGGGCTCTTGATATCCCCATATAAYGGAAATGAGGCACATCCTCTAAATCTGAAATCCTCATACTATGGTCAAAGGATATTTGTACTTGAAAACAATAGCACTAAATACTACCAGGTATTCCTATTCTGAGCTCCTAAAAAGGAGGAACACRAAAAAAAAGCAACAAGAAACATATAAAGAGATTGTGTACTTCAGCTGCTTGACAAAACTTCTCAGTGGTCAGACAATGTTCCGAATGAAGCGAAAATTGAAGTCTGCAGGGAGAATGGCGGATTGTTTCACTAGCCTATTTTATCCAGCCAAACACTTGAACAGGCTTCCCAGAGTCAATTCCCCAAGCAAAAGGCATTTGGTCCATGCTGTTAACAAAAAGTTTTAACTTTTGCTTAGCCTGTAAGGCAATTGGACAGGATGATCTTTATAAGTTCCTTCAAAATATTCTATTCTATTCTATTCTATTCTATTCTATTCTATTCTATTCTATTCTATTCTATTCTATTCTATTCTATTCTATTCTATTCTATTCTATTC
>NW_026623460.1:580673-599884 GCF_030028575.1 Malurus melanocephalus
GTGCCAGTTGTTAGGCAAACACAGAATGCTTGACAAGCCCTGCCCTGAAGAACGGGCAGCCCAAAGAGAAGCAAGATGTAGGGTACATCAAAGAGTAGACCAACAATGCAGTCATTAATAGAGCTATTGTAACTATTTTACAAATTATGATTTTGACAAATATTGACTACCTTTTGATAGCATTATCAGAGATAGCCACCTTCCCCAAATGAGCATCTTCTCCCACCTTCGTTGAAGTCATACACAAAGTTAATTTGTCATTCCTTAGAAGGATGAGAGAAAAAGGASTCATTAAGAAAGAAAAAAAGAGAGTGGAAAAGCATTCTCTTAAAACCTGTGCCAAATCTCTCCTGGTAAGTTCTTACTCCTCACACTCACTTCTTCCTCTGCCAGATTATCACCTTTTCTTTAGCTCTAGCAGGTCAAGTGTTTGTAAGATGGGACTAATCTGAGCTGACAGAAGCAGTCTTCTTAAATAAAACTAAGGGCACCTTTTTCATATTATATTCTAGTTCAGCCTAAAAGCCRAAAGAGCTCCACTTCTCATGTTCATTTTGCAATTTCTTTTTCACCTGACAGTTAGTTAAAAGAAAGCAGGAAAGAACTATGAATGGAAATGTGTCTTCACCCAGTCAGATATAGCCTTGTAAGTCTAAGGAATATGGGTGGCTCCCTGAGCAGAGAGGACAGGGCTTATCGAAAGGTTATTCAGGAAAGTCTATTAATTTGGTGCATAAAAGAAAGCCCAGGTTTAATTCTAGTGTACAAACTGTTACCACAAGCAATTAAAAACAATTCTAAAGGAAGAGGCATAAAACCAAGCACAAAATTGATCAGTTTTGGTCTCAGTCCTTCAGCACTTTTCTAGGCATTTAGACTGTGACCTGATAAAAGACACAAACAGCCACTCTGCTACAGACTAAGAAGTTTTGCATTACATGGCTTAGTCTAGAAGTCAAATATTATTTAGAGCCACAGAAGTGCAAATAGAGAGATTAATCTTCATGCAAGGAATCTCAGAAATTGCCCATATGCCAACAGTGACCTGTTTGTGACCACACAGAACCAAAATGCATGAGCAAAGTTGAATTCAAACTCTGCAGCTCTGTGAACTCTTTTGGTACCAAGTCATTCCAAAGAGTGGTGGAATAGAATTGTTAACTGTAGTAAAGCAATACATACTGCTTTAACAAATAATATCGTGTAGTTACCAATGATCCTTATTCTAGATGTCCAGAAATCAAGCACATGGCAGTTGTTTCCCTGGCTAAAATTCCTCACCCAGTCACGTGTATGCTGGTACACTTATCTATTTACAAAGTTCATGTGAGATGATGCTTCTGTGTGTTTGTGAAACAATGTCTACACAGCTGGAAATTAAGTTGATAATTATAATGTGGGAATGAACYCTAAAATCACACTGGAGCATCCTAAGGGACAACTAACTAATGACATGTATAGAAGAAACAAGTATTTAACAGGATACTCTTTCAAATTAATCCAAGTCTGAGAGGGACAATATGAACACTAAGAAAATTGAAATTGGAAGTTACCGACCAAAAACAGATTCTTTGAATATTTGCAAAGAAGAAAAAAGTATGTAAGTAAGTATGATAGAGATAYAAAATAAAGATCTGCTTCAATTTTTTAGAGCCGTGCACTCATCGATAGCACRGGAAGAACATCAAGAAAATTCTTCAGGGAGAAAAGAAGGTGCTATGTGACAACAATACATCACTATAACAGTTATCAGCTAATTGGCCATCTTGGAAGGTCTGCTCTTTCCCTGACACTTCCAAATATGCGTTTTATATATATATGTATGAATGTATGTACATATATGTTTGTTATAAACAAACAAACAAAGCTAACCACTGGAGGGTATTGTTATGTTGAGCTGTAAAAGAAAGGCACTTGGAAGTGCTAACAAATTTATTACTCAGGTGTTATGTCAAGCTGTAACAGGAAGGCACATGAAGGAGGTAACAAACCTGTTGTACCCATGTGGTGCTGTTCACACAATGAAGTACAAAGGCTTCTTTATGGAAAAGATGTGATYCTTTCTCCATTATTAGGCACAGCATTAGGCTCGGTTGAAGAAAAACTGAGAAAACTTAAAGAGTTTTACAAAAAGTGAGTTTTACAGGAGAGAAGCGGTACCAGAATTCTATGTCACAGAATGTCAAGAGGTGTACAAGTGCACATATGTCAAGTACAATAAATTAGCCTGAGTCTTGAAAAGTAGATGGTTAAAATAGGCAAGATAGGGAAAAAAAAAGTTCCTTTCTGGTCAAAAACCAAGTCAACTGAGAAACCCTAGAGCAAATGATCTACAACATTCAGTGTCTCATTACCAAAATTATTACAGCATGAAGATATTTTTATTAGCTATGTTAGCTACATCATAACAGTAAGTACTGTTATAATACAGAGCAAATAATGTAATTAAGCCACYTCCATCTGGGGAAAAAAAATGGAATGGGAAAAACATGAGACAGAGTATTTTGATGTTATCCAGGAGGCTTGGGGGTGGAATCTCTTTCAATAGAAGATGCTATCACTATTCTATGTCCTGTCAGGGGAAGAAAAGTAGGAATATTTCTTCAACCAAATGCAATGTCTTCTTTTCCAAGACAATCTGCTCAAAGGAAACTCTGCGCATTCTTTTTCTTCCAACAGCCCTTCACTACTAGTGAAGATTAAATCCTTTCATCTGCTTTCTCTTCATCTTGATAACCCATCATCTTTCTGCCTTTGAAATACACAGAGTCAACAGGAGAGCCCACACCTTGTACATTCCTGTCAGCAACCTTGATGACAAATTTTGATTGCCGTGACAAGCTTCTCCAGAGCCTTCATCTACACCTCTTGACTGGGTACCCCATTTAACCTCATGCCTGGGCCTTCAGTCTTGGCTTAGCTGCATCACAGGTACATCACTGTTTGCATTCACCTGCCTTTGGTACCACAGGGGACAACTGTGGTCAGACCTCTGTTGCTGAGGTCACTGCCTGGCCTCCCTCGAAGCTGCTCTCCTCAAACCTTTTGGGAAACAGACTCTTCTTGATGCTACCTGACCTTCCCATGACAGAAAGGGACTTGGCTTTCTGAAAGAGTCCCACTTGCCCTTACAAATTGGACAGTAACTTCTGCCTCTGGAAGTCTTCCTTAATAACAGTCCTTAAATGCTTCTCCCTGTTACTGGATCCGCCACATCCAGTAACATCTAAAAGGTTTGTAAATGGTAGCAGTGAGCATAATAAAAATGCAATGGGAAACAAGGCATAATTTTCCCTGACCATCTATAATCATGTATTATTAATTAGACTGAGAACATTCCAAAACTTTTGATGCACCCTCAAAAGAACCATCTCATTAGCAATGCATTACATACATACCCAAGATTCATACCGATTGGATCCTGAGAGAAAGGCAATGAAAAGGACTAATAATGAAATGTTTACTGCCACACTCACTGCATGGACTCCAATTAGTTTTTCTACTTTTTATTTTTTCAAGGATAAAGAGTGTCTCAAAATAGTCAGAAACAACAAAAAGTCTTTGGTACTGTCTTATCAGKGTTGAAAAATGGTTTTCTTGAGAGTTGAAACAGCAAGTACTCCTCATGCTCTGTGCCTRTCTTTTGTCTCCTGATCTTCTGCTCTGTGATTCAAATGGCTATGTTTGAGCTTCAACATAGATTTGGGGTGATATTCAAGGTTTCCTCTGAACTGACAAAATATTTATTTTATTTATTCTAAAAACAAAATATGTTTACCTCACTGGGGGTGGAAGCTGGATGTTCACAACTTTACAGATTCTGCCAGTTCTGTGCACAAATACAGATTTTGGAGCATAATTTTACATCCCAAGTTTGCTAGATTTTGCATCAGTGTTTGCTTTAAGGTCTGGTAACAATTTAAAGTTTYATATCAACAGGCATAATTGTAGTATCTTTTGATTTCGATTGTTCCTAAATACTGTTCCTMAATATGATGCCATTTCAAGTCTATTGAAACCCAAAGGTTTTGCCAAAGGCTTTTATTGTTCCTACTGGATCTTTTAACACCTTCTAAAGCATCCGAAGRTCTTGGCAACTCTGGATTAAATTGATTTGGCTATAATTAACAGGTTAGCTATGTTTCTATCATCGATAATTTAGTTAGTACATTCCATGAGACAGACATATTAATTTGTTGCCCTTTGCCAATAAATGCTATTTAGGTTTTCTGTGATCTTAGAATGATTTCATTGAAATCAGGAGATAAAACAGTCTCAAGTGATAGCTGAGTTCTAAATAAAAAAAATGTTTTCCCCTTGTGAGGACATTACAGACTTAATGATGAAACAGTGTAGCTAAATTCTTTAATGGTAACTTATTGAATGACTACAGCAAGAGCGCATACATTTTAACACATTTTCACACTCACCAGCTGAACAGAAATTTCCCAATTTTATCTCTCAGGGAAAAAAAAAAAAAAAAAAAAAAGCAAAAAAGAAAAAGAAAAAAAAAAGCAGCTGAACCATGGACACAAAGGGATTTCACTCTGACCAAAACTTGGGCTTTTGATAAATACAACTTTTAGTCTAGGGCAAAACAATTTCTACMTTTTCTTTGCTGCTAGTAAAAATCTGCTAAGATTCTGCATTAGTTTTCTGCAACGCATCAGGCCCCTTAGTGGAAGATACAGAATGGTAAACCACAATATCTAATTGTCACTTTGAGGGGTTCACTTAGAGGAATTGGTATGGTCAGAGAAAACACCTATTTTAGCTGCTTACCAGAAGTGATCAGCAGAGTCAAAGATGCAGCTTGTATTTTTGACTCTCAGTGCAGTGAGTAGTTTAGTGGACTAGCCATACCATACCAGGACCTGCCAGCCTGTATGGTGCATGGTAAACCAGAAAGGGTTTGGGCCACAGAAGTCCATGGCTGCTCTCTCCAGATGTCTGCTTTGCTACTACTGCRTACTAATCCTAACTAAAACGTGGAGGAAGTTATATTTTCAAATCCAGTTTGTGGAATGACCTTACAATTTAGTTGCATCGGAACAGCTGAGGAGCTGGTAAAATTGCAGTGAATTGCCAGGTTTAATCAGGACTGTTATTTCTTGAGCTACAGTCTCTAGTTGAAAGCCTTGTGTTGTCAGGCTGGAGCAAAGTTAAATGACCTAGTCAATGACTACGCTGCTAAGAAATCTCTTAGGTTTTTTTCCARGAAACTAAACAAAGAAATTCCTACTAGAAGTGGAACTGCATAGTATTCTCAGAAACATAACGTATCTGGTTACATAAATGTAACATGTTACAATGAACTGGAGTTTTAACAGGAGAATTACCTTAAAAACAGCAATGTATCAAATTATTCTGAGTAAATAGAAGCTACATAAAATGGATAATAGAGAGAGCAGCTTAGAAGATCTTTTAGATGCCAAATACTAATTTATGTCATAAACACTCAAAACTATCAAAAYGACAATTACAACTGCAGAACAGAAAAACAGGTAACTTTTGTGTTGTGTTTTCATAGTGTAAGCAAGTGCTAGCAATACAGACAACAACATGTGAATGAGAAAAATGCAGTAGGTGTCGGTTTCTTTAAATTTGATAGAATAACCTCAAAGWCAAAACAACTGTGCTGGTAAAAACAGATAAACATGGTTTATTTAAAATAGATTAGATTGACTAATTGCATCTGTCTAATTGTGTTTGTATGCTGAGCAGGCGAAATATTGTGCACCTGGGCCCTGATGCTGTAATTGGATCGGTGCATACAGATCTCTGCTTTTGCTCTAAGTTCTATCTAATTAAACTACACTATATACCTCTATAAATTACACTATATACCTCTTTAAAGTAAACAAGACCATCATTCAGTTTATATGTCTTTATAAAAGAGGCAGCTGGAAACAACACATCCATTCAACACAATCACTAATTTATAGACAGCACTAYCTAATTTATAGACAGCACAACTCCATGGACTTCCTTAAAGTTGCAAGAAACATGAATTTGACATAGATCAGGAAGAATACAATTTAAATTAATGGGGAAAAGAGAAAAARCAACAGACATAACCAATCAGGGAACAAGCAGAAAATAATTTAATTAATAAAACAAATGGACCAAGTGAAAACAAACAAACAAAACCCTCAAACCACAAACAAACAAAAAAAACCCTCTAAAAGTGTCAGAGGCAAAGCAGGAATGTAACTCCCAAAGTCCAAGTTTGCTTCCTATAAGTGTTTTCCCTCACATTATCTGTATCTCTCTCTCCCTCCTTCACTCCTTGCCTCCCAGGAAGAGAATGATCAAAGTTTTCTTCCTTTCTGTTGATCCCTGCTTGTGCTAGCAACCAGTTCACAGGCCCTATCACAAAGGATTTATTTTCTTTTTCTGTTATAACAACCCATCAAACTTTCTATTGGCTTTGTGAATTGCAGTTGAAAGTTAATTTAGAAGCATWCTTCAATAGCAGCACAGTCTGGATTACTGGCAAAACACCCTTATTTCTATTTTTATAGTATACAGAGCAATTACAGGAGAACACTTATAGTATTTTTAAATTACATTGTGTATTTAACTTGTAACAAGAAACATGTGTGCTAAGGGATGAACCTGTATGTCATTTTTCACAATCTGACCTCCAAAGAAAAGCTCTTTCAAAGGACTCAAAAATCCTTAATTTTAAGATTTATATTTGTATAAAAAAATTAATTGCTAACATATGTAAAATATATTCTAAAACATTGGAAATTATGAAAATCTTAGTATATTCTCATATGTATGTATTTTCTCATATTAGAATATCTAMAATAGATACATGCATATTCTCACCTCCTTTTCTCATAGTAACTGATTCAAATACAATCGTTTTTGAGTCTGCTGTTACGTCTAAGATTTATTTTTGAGCCTTGTGTTATGACTAAAATTTGGTTTATTCAAACAACTATTCCCCAAAGCACTTCCTTTATCGTGGTGATTTGTCTTGTTCTTGTAGCTTATGGGGAAACAGAAAAGCAAATTTCTAGATACTCCTATAATCTTAGGAACGAAATCTATCAGACTCACAGGACGCTGAAAATGTTAAGAATTGCAATGTGACCATCATCCATTTGATTTAGGCTACGCATTTGTTTAACAACATAGCCCAGAAAAGGAGGTAGCTCAGAAAAGTCCTTGAAGTCCACCCTGCACAAAACATAACCAGAGGAACACAATYCCTTGCAGTTACATGAAACACAGTTGYCTGTCTGGTGTCTCCAAGGCACATCCTGCTCTTGGACACCCACTTACAAGGAGCAGGATGCAGATGCAGCTCACTTGACCCCACACACAGCYACATGTGTGTCACCAGACCTTGCTCTGATTCACTCAGGAGCCCTCTGCCATTCTTTCCAGTCAAGGGACTAGGCTTCTGCCCACTGTACCACCTATGGATCTAGGAGGCACCAGCCCAAGCTGCTATTTTATTGTTCACTTATTGTACCTAGAAGATGTAGACATCTGAAACTCTTCTTTGGGAAACCTGGGGTTGAGTTGGTGAGGAAGTCTGGTGTGACTGTGTGAGTGTGGGGTGTGTAGCTCAATCCCAGCCCAGGTGATGCAAGAGTGACTGTCAGAGTGGCTCCTGGTCAGGTAGGGATGTTTCCTTAATATATGGCTCAGTGAATTTACAAATCCATATGTCCAGCTCTAACACGGACAGGGACTGACCACCCTYTTGACCGTGCAACAGCCAGCACTGAGGCTGAGCAACTTGGAGAGACACACAGCGAGCATCCAGCTCAGGGCTGGCACCTAAATCCCATCTAGTGGCCCTGGGGGGGTGGCTGGCTTTCTCCCTCTGTCCTGGCTGCTCAGGTGGTCCGTGGGGCCCACAGGACAGGAGGAAACTGGGGCCTTGAGGGATGGCAGGGCCCCTGACCTGTGGCTTCCCCACTGAACTTTGCAGCGCTACAGGCTGTGGGAGGAGTGTATGGGAAGCTGCCTGCAAGAAAAAGACTTGGGGGTAATGGTCGACAGAAGCAGCTGGCCAAAAAGGACAATGTCACCTTGGCCTGTACCAGCAATGGTGTGGCCAAAAGGACCAGGGCAGTGACTCTCCCCCTTCTGCTCGGCACTGGTGAAGCCATACCTCGAGTCCTGCTTTCARTTCTGAGCAGGAAAAACACTGAGGTGCTGGAGGGAATCCAGGGAAGGGAAACGGAGCTGGGGAAGGGTTTGGAGCAAAAGTCTGATGAGGARCGGCAGAGATAGGTGGGGTTGTTTAGCCTGGAGAAAAGGGGAGATCTTATGGCTCTCTCCAATTCCCTCTAYGGACACAGTAGCCAGGTCGGGGTAGGTCTCTTCTTCCAGGCAACTAGCGACGGGACAAGAGGAAATGGCCTCACGCTGTGCCAGGGAAGGACATTAAGAGGAACTTTTTCACAGAAGAAGTGATGAAACTTTGCAATAGACTGGAATGTGMTGCCCAGGAAGAAGAATCACCGTCGCTGGAGTTGTTTAATGAAGGACTGAACGTAGCATTCAGTGCCATTACCTAGCTGATAAGGTGCTAYTCGGTCACTCCATGATCTCGGAGTCTTTTCCACCCCAAGAGATGCAGTAATCCACGCCRTGTTCCCGTGCACCGCGCCCGGCGGACGAAGCCACAGCACGGCACGGCCGCGCCCCACAGCGGCAGCGCACCGTACTGCGCAGGCGCCGCGGAGCCGGAGGGGGACGGGGAGCTCAGTGCGCCTGCGCCGCGCTCGCTCCGGGGCGGCCCCGCCCGCGGGCGCTCCCCGCCCGCCCCGCCGGGCCGTGCTGTGCACGGGGGTCCCGCTCCGCCGCCGCGCCGGGGGGGGGCCGTGCTGAGGGGCGGGCGGCGGCCGCTGGCTGCGGGAGCGCCCGCGAACCTCCCGAAGCTTCCACCTGGTTCCGCCAGGGGCGGGGCGGGGCCGGGAGCGGCACATCCCGGCTCCTTCTTCCTCGGAGCAGTGGGGGTGGAGAGAAAGGGGCTGGGGGCGGTCCCTCCGCCCCCGTCGGAGGGAGCCGAGCGAGGGGAAAGGTGGGTGTCGGAGAGGGGCTGGGTTTCGGAGGGGCCGGGCTTGGGGTGGGRATATTCCCGAGGGCTGCTCTGCCAGGTACGTGTGGAAGGAGGAAGTCGGCGGCCGTCGCCGACCTGGAGCTGAGTGGCTGGGCGCTACCGCAGGGAACTTTTGTGGTACTTAAGGCGTGCGGGTCTCGCTTCCTTTCTCTTCCTATTTCTTTTTCTCTCCTTTTTCTCGCAGCGCGGGCGGAGTCGGGTTTTCCCCACGGCCGGGGCTGCTTTTCCGCCCCGCGGGGGCCGTCGCTGTGGGCCGGGATGCGCCGGGATGCGCCGGGAAACGCCGCTCCGCGGGCTGGGCTCGCTCCCGTCCCTCCGTGGGGCGGAGGTGGCGGCCGCACTTCGGGGCCTGCGCTTGTCCTGTTTTTAAACTTTATTGCAGAGTAACCCCTGTTAAGGTGGCAAAAAAATCCTTTGGCCCGCAGCTTTCTTAGCGGTGGGTCTCGGTGAGTTTTTTGGGTATTTGTGGTTTCGCGTGGTAGTTGAAGTTTAGTATTAAGTCTGGTGGGTGCTTGTCTGTAGCAGAGAAAACGTGGAGCTGCTGCTATCTGCCCTGTCGCTGGCGCCTGGTGCATGTGTGGAAGCGAACTGATTGACATCTATTTCACAGGGTTAATCAATAATCAGAATGGTTTTTCATGTAATGCATTTTTATAGACCTTAATAAAAGCCTTAACTATGCAGCAGGTTGTTACAGGAATGAAGTTTCTACAGCTTGTTGTCCTCAGAAGATAAAAATATTTTTAGCAAGTCTGAAGTATTGTGCTCCCGTTGCTGGGATAGTGTGATGTGTGCTGACTAGCTGTCATAAGTCTTGATAAAGTGTCTCAACTTGAAACTAAGTAATAAACTCAAGATCATTATGTGTACTGCCAACTTCCCTCACGACTTTTTAAGTGAAAATGTGATTGCTGGTATTTTTGCTTTATCGACTGATATTTCAGTATCCAAAGTTTCAGAAGCTTGACCATGGTGGGAAATTCAACTGTTCCGGGAARCTAACCATGCCTAATGTTTGTTTTTTTTCATCACAACCGTGTGCGTAGGTGAAAATGGAAATGTTCACTAAGTCAGCACTTGCAACTTCATTCAAAGATGTAGATGATACACTGCATCTCAGTGATATATAAAATAATTGCTTGTAATTCTTGTAATCTAGGTGTTCTGATACAAAAGCTAAAAAGGCTTCCTTTTTTTCTTTGTAATTGAAAAACCTTTCTGACTGTTGTAGTAGAAGCTTTTATAGGGAGATAYATTGACAAGAGCAGTCTTATAAATGCTGATTAATCAAAAAGCAAATAGTCTTGARAAGTATCTTAGAGGAATTTAATTAAAAATGTAATGAGTAGTTTTGTTATGTTCAACATTTTTTCACATTTGCTTTAAAATTGCATTTTGCAAGATTTCAAGAGGAAGTTAAAGTTCTCACTAGAGTGAGATTTTTTTTTGTCTGTCAAATATGCTTATGGAGGAGCATGCAATTGTGTTTTTGTTTTCTATTTGAGAATGCAGGGGGTTTTTTTTTCTCTTAGGTTGTGGAATTGCTATCCAGTAGGGGTGTACAATTCCTATGGTTTCATACAATTAGTATGATGACTCTCTTTTCCCAAGTATTTTTTTTAAACTTTCATAAAGGTTTTATTATTTCAGTTAGGAAAGAATAGAAGAAGAGTAATCTGTTAGTTAGTATACTGCCCTGAAATACTAATAAAGATAACTTAATGTTGACATCCTTTTTAGTTGAGTAGAAATGATCCAGTAAAATATATGTAGTTCTTCAACTGTTCAAATCTAACATTGCAAAGTAGAACCTKCCTAATAAACTTTCTTTTCAGAGAGTACAAAAAAGATTACAGGCATATTAAAACCTGGTGTTTTTTAAAGAAATTTGCTGAAGTAGATCCTTTAATGTGTTTCAGTGAAGATACAGGTGGTTGGTGGTAACTGCAAGCTTCAGTATGCACTGAGATGTTAAGTGCTGCCTATATACTTCAGGAAGACCTGGCGTTTTGGCATGATTGATTTTGTTAGAAGATGCTAAATACCTTCTGAGAATTGAATTTCATTGAGTGATCTCCAGACTGTTAGTTGAAAATGCAAGCTGTTAAGATAGATGTTGGTTAAAACTGCCCCAGTAAACCTAAAGTAAAACAAAATTTTTTATCAACGGTGTTGTGACTTCTCATTTTCAAGGGCATTTAATAAACAGAAAGAAGTAAAAGAAGAAAATATACACTTCCTTGCTGCATTAATAGAGAAATTAAATACAGGCATTAATTTATTTCTGTGGAATGTTGAGACTAATTTAGATCCAAAACTTATATTTAGTAAGGGTATAAAAGTGGACATAGAAATAATTTTTATTTGGATCAGAAAATTTCTGTGGAAAGCTGTGAGAATCTCAGTTTTATGGCAAAGAAATTGGCTCTTTCTTTAAGGTTAGTGAGGAAAATGTGACTGAAGTTAAACTGATAAAATTCAAAGGAACCTGAACAGTGTGAATTGTAATTTTTTTATTGACTATCAAAGGCAGACACATATGYACATAGACCTATGGGTTTTTATAACTGAGGTTAGTGACTTCCTTGTGTGTTAGTAAGAGGGGAATATCAGGAACAGCAGTAAACACAGAAGGTGTATTCATATTTACAAGTTAAATTCAGTCATACCAATACAGATTRCATCTACAGATTTATTAAAACTTTGGAATTCTGGAAGATGGTGCTCAAGCTTTTAAAAAGTCATCGAGCACTTCTCTATTATTATCCATAGATTCCTGGCTCAGAAGCTTTTTTTTTTAATTYATATTCTACTTAGGATTACATAGCTTGCTTTTTCATGTAGTTGCTTCATAAATGCCTGTTTTTAACACTTGTGGAAAACACTTGGTATAACCTAGTAGGAATGAAGTTAACTTTCCTTAAAAGCTAGTTTGCTGTKCACTAACCAAACTTGTTTACTACTACTATCCGATATAGTCAGAAATGGAAATCATCTGTTAAAATCAGAAACATGAAAAGAGAAAAATATTAATCAATCTCCTAGTTTTCCTAGCAGCTGTCAAATTGCTGTTCATTTGATTTGCTCTGTAGTCAAGAAAATTAATTTGTGTGTACCCTGTCCAAAGAGATAAACAGTTCAGCTGGGTTCTATCAGGGAGTATATATCAGGTTTTCTGCTGAACTAATCCTGTGTTAAGTGATAAACACAAATGTGTGTTTGTCAACTTTCTTTTAAAGGATGTTCTGATTAAATGTAATCTTGTGAGAGAACATGAGGATGAAAGTTATGTCATAAAATTATGCCTACAGCTGCTGTTTTGAGGTACAGTTCTTAATTCTTTTGTGCTCATTAACTGTTGGTGTAATTGCGTTCTTATTTTTGGTTTCCCTGCTATTTTGTACTTTTAATTTCATTTGGTGCTGCTTTTTTATAATGAAAGGCTGTATTTAAGAGACTTTTTTTTCTTTTGTCATTTCAGCATGTGAAAATTGTGCCTCTTTCTTCAGGTCTGTGGACGTGAGATTTACRTTGGAATTAGAAGCAGCATTTTTGACGTTGCTTTGCAGAGTGGAAAGGTAAAAAAGTATTTTGTGTACTCTGGTTGATACCACTCTTCCTTTCCTGCTCTTGCTGCTTGCCTCTTGGCTGAAGTTGTTCAGGTTGGTTGCCAAAAGAGCAACACCATCCTCAACAGCTCATTTTGGCACCTCCCTCATAGTGTAGCAACTGTCATATGTGAACTGCATGGTAAATTAAATTATTCTGGTATCATGCTGCCTTGCAGTTGTTAGTCACTGCAGTGAGAGCTGTGAAAACAGGAGGGTGAGAAATGACATGACTGCCTTTGCTCACTGCAGCCATAGATCAGCTTAAACTGACCAGGAAACCACGCCCTAAATTTATTGTGAAACCCAGTGGAATGAATGCTCATTTGATTCAATGAACCAACTATTATTTTAGCAATTAACTTCCTTAATCACACTGAAATACAAGTAATTTAACTTGTTGCCTTTCTTATTCATTAAAAGATGTAGTGTATTGCACTAGCATTCAAAGTCAATGAGAAGATAGATTGCTCTTTCTGCACAATGAATAGCACAAGCAAAGGAACCAAAATTATGTTTGCAATATGTACCTCTGTGGAAGTCTGCATACTTCACACAAATGCACAAGTATGTGGTCGGCTCCACGCTCGCTATTAGGATCTTACAACTTAAATGAAACATTACTATTTCTTGGAAGGTACATTGCATTAATCACAGGAATAAGGATGATCCAAGTCCAGTTCACATGTGGGCAGAATTCAAATCTTGCCATGTCTTATGCTTTGGGTGGGACTAGACCATATTGCAAACCCAGGTCATGATAACCCTTTCCTGGTCTGTAGGTTGCRTGATAGCTACAACTGAATTGGCGCATGAGAAGGCTGTGACAAAATATCCACATGTAGTAAAGAGGAGGGCTTGCACCTTGCAATGATTTGTTTTAGAGTATTGCTTCAACTTCTGATTCTGGATTACTGGGTAGTTCCTATACTGCAATGCTTTGGAAAAGACGATAAACATTTTTGAAGTGAGAATTCAAATAACATTTTTGCATGTGTCCAGAGAAATCGCATACTCCAAGGGCCTCTATTTGAGTTTGTAAATTATGCTTTAGCACTTTGAGATACAGACTCCCCTGTATTAAAGRTCTTTTCCAGCCTAAATGGTTCTGTGATTCTAYATGCCTTCAGGCTTTTAACCATAGTGTTTTTTATAGGCTAAAAACACTAACAATACTCTGTGTCAGTCATCATAAAATGCACGATGATACACTGATCTCAAAGACTACTGCAAATGAAAAGAATATAACATCTAAATGTTKTACTGACTTGTAACATAGTGATTTCATTTAAGTAATAAATTACATGTAATCCTTTTGGGTTTTTTGGGCCTTCTTTGTCTTCCTAACTGTACTCAGCTTAATTAGGATTTTGTTTCTGGTTCCGTTTCTGTAGTTTTTTTGCTGATTCACTTCCTCATTTTATTATGCACGATATTGTGTTCATTTTCTTACTCTTTGGGTTTGTCAGCTCACCTGTGTCTATTTTCTAGTCTCTAATTTTTGCTCCATGTGTACAGGCAAGGTGTTTGTTCTGATCTTATGTTACCAGGAAAATTACTCTAGCTTCATGTCTGTTCCTTCCCCATCACCTCATTTATCTGTGCTTTCCCAAAACACAATCAGTGTTGAAATAATTACTGTGAAGTTATTCAGTGCAGAGTATATGACCTTGGATATGGTGGAAGCTATAGTGGAAAACTTAGTTTCTGTGGAGGAAACTTCTTAACCTCAAAAGTAGGTGATACGCTCATTTTTCATTTGATTTCTGTCAGTGCTAGGTAGATTTTTCTGTGTAATAGAACCTGGTAGAGAAACTGAGTAATCTTAATAGTCATTAGTTTGAAAGTCTGTCATTAAAGATTCTCTTTCTATATAATTTTCTTCTGCTGTGTGTAACCTGTACAGCTTGTAAATGTGCAGCAGTTTTCTAAAATAGAAACCAAATGTACGGAAGTAAAGTGAAGTGCTTTAAAATGTAAAAGTAACTTGAAAATAAGTCTTCATTATGAAGTCTTCCCCGCAGATTCCCATAACACACTATCTGAAGGGAAATTAGTTTGCTCGTCGTGATTTTTGTCTTTCCATTGTGTAAAATAAGTTTCAACTGTATGTGTGTGTATTTATATGTGTGTACAGTAATGGAACTTCTATGTAAATGCCAAGGTCACTCTGTCTATACTGTTTCTCTGTAGCCTCTGCTCTGTGCTGCTTGTTTGTGCAGTATAATGGTTACTCTCTTTAGGGGTGAGGACTGGACAATAAATACAGTCTTTTTTTTGTGGAATCCTTAAGTAACAACATTATAATTCATTAGGAATTTTTTACTTTTGTGAACTTTAAGCCCAACTTATTTTGGGCTCATAGAGTTCATCTATTTTGTGTACAAAATTTGTGTAACAAGTGTAGCCTAGTGTGTTGTGAATGACGTTATGTTCTCTTGGAGGAGTTATTTGTCATGGTACTGGTTGCTGATTCAGTGTTTACCTTAAAATATAAGGAGAGGAACTCAGAACACACACACACACACACACTCACACAAAAGCAGTGTCTCAGCAGGATCCATAGTTCTCAAAGCATACAGTCCAAATATTAGATATKAATTGTCCTAGACTGAAAACTGTTAGTAATTGCTTTCAACCAAATGGCCAGATTTAAAATTGTAGACTTCCCAAAGGTGGTAACTCATTTATTAGCCAGTATTTTATAAAACCCTGTATTAATAGGGTGCGTGGATTTGAATGTTGATAAAATTCAGGAGTTGTATGTGCTTCATAGTTTCTRTTAGAATCATGTTTCTTGCATAGTTGGTTGTACGTTTTATTGTTAAATCACTTCACAGTGTATTTTCACCAGGGAAAAGTTATTATTCTACTAACTAACTTGTGTGTGCCATTGGGACGTGGAAGAAATGAAGATTGTTAGAGGATGTATTACTGAGAAGTAAAACTGAAGGGAAAAGTTCATGTGTGACTGCTGTAATATTTAGGTAAAGGAAAAAGTGAGGAAAACTTTTCCATATACTGAAAAGATGAAGCATTCATTTCAACAAAAGATGCAGATTTTCTGGGTAGGGGGGATAATGTAATCAAAAATAGGGGTTTATTGATACTCTGCTATCTCCTGAATCTCCCAATAGGCTGAGATTATGGCTTTTCCATCATTTATGCAAGTAGTGTATTAATGTGGAAGATTTCATCTAAAGGATGGTCCTTACAGGGGCTAGTTTATTACTAATTGTGCCAAAAGGTAAAGCGGAGGTGGGCTGAGGAACACAGACCACTAAATTAGAGAATTTGTTACAGTGAGAAACTGATCAAAAACRTTGCTGGGGAAGCAAAGAGGAAACCAAATACAAATGAGACAGAAAGGACGAGAACTGTGGGGTTCATCAGTGTGCTGTGTTTTTCTTGTATAAAACACTGCTGTCCTAGAAAAGGTGAAGGAGTAATTAAAAATTCTGTTCATGAATAGAAATGCTGTACTCTGTTGTTGATACTGAGGCAAATCTTTCATGTGCTAGAACAAGAGCTTATTCAAGTCATACCTRTTTTATGTGAATTACCTCATTAAACAGACTTCTATTACTTTCCAACCTTTTGACTTCAAGTGTACAATTTTTAGAGCTTTTAGTCCTAGATTTAAACAATTGTTTGTGCATATCATTTTCCCTTTAAAAATACAAAAATTCTTCTCTTGTGGAGGAAATCTTTAATTGTGAATCTGAAAATTCAGTAGTGGAAAACCAGGCGGTCAAGAATATGTGTCTTTAGAGTGTCACTGTTGAAACAGTGATTTTTTTTTAACTATTAATAAGCTCTGAAAGTTTATGTTAGATAAAGTAGTTTCATACTTTTAAGTTAAATGATTGATTAGTTGAGAAGTTGAAAGTCAAATCTTTTTGGTATCTTCCTATGAATCTGTGATGGTTTTTGGATACATAGAAAGTGATATTTCTCTTACCCCTATATTGTTTTTTAACTAAGTTGRGTATATTTAGTTCTGCGGAATAATAGGAATCAAATTAACAAAAGTAAATGTCTTTTATGCTGCAGGTAGAACTGCTGATAAACACTGTATCTGAGAATCCTGTTCATGAATTTTTCTGTTTTCAGAAGGAAGTGGAGTTAAAAATGAGTGATAAAAGGGATGCTTCATATAGCAATTTTGCAGAAATTTTGATTGCTGTCGTGATCCAGCTAGTTGTTTTCTTTCTCTTTTTTCATGCTGTACAAATTGAACTATATCCTTTGCAAGAGTAAAGAAAATAATCCACAGTTCATCACATTTTTACTTTTATCATAATGTTTTTCTTTCTTCCTTTAAGGTRTTTACCATTTCCTTTGTGTAATTTGCTTACATCTTTAATTTTTCTTTCATTTTTTTTAATACAATGTTGTTAGAGATCTCTTAGCAGTTGATTTAAATGGAAGAGTCTCTTTTATAGCCTTTTGTTGTATCACTCCTCCCTGGGTTTTGCTGTTACCATATTGTTTGGCATCATGGTTTAGCATAATGGGTTTGTTCTGTTTCTTTCAGCTGTACTTCTTTCTCAATTTTAGCCTTCAATAATAAATTATAAACCAGATTGTCCAGTTATGGTACTACTGTACTTTACAAGGCTAAAAAAATKTTTTCCTGTAAATTTTCTCCTGACCAAATTCAAGAGAGACAGTTTACTGGAGGTTTATTTGGGATCCCGGATGTTTAGAGCATGACAATGTGGTATTGTATAGAAACGTTTGTGACTTCAAGTATAAAACCTTTCGATTTAAAGCTGTGTGTCTTAATCCATACAGGACTTCATTCAGTGTTTATTTACAGATATGCTCCCATATTAAATTGCTTATTAAGAATTAGAATGAAGATTTTTACTAAGGATTACATTGARTGTTCTGTTGATAATTTGAAAACATATATGTGAAAGGAATATGTTGCAGTAACTTAAGTAAATTTTTTTAACAAAACTCCTGTGTTAACTCATGAGGAAAACTTAATCTTCACATATTTAAGGGTTAAACTAASTAGGAAGCATAGACGTCAATCTTTGTTTTTAGTAAAGTTTGTATTTATAATGTCAGAAAACATATTATTGGAAATTGTAAATGAGTGATGATACCACAAAGAAAAGCAGTCATCTCTGGTGAGTTTCAAAGAAAGCTCGTGTCGTGCTGACTGCTGGGTCTCTGGAATATTCRAAGTGGTACATGGCTTATTGTTCTTTTGGATGAGTTTAAAGCCTTCATGGTAAGTGGAGGTATTTCTGACTTGAAGAATGAAAATGCCTACTTTATATTAATTAAAAAACTAAACTTGTCACTCTTAATTTTACAGCTCTAGATAGTCACAWGCTCAGTTGCTTTTGCATACTTTGCATCTTCAAGAGGAAAATGTTATTTGCTTGTGTTCTTGCCCTGTATCTAGCATAAATGCAAAGTACATAATGTTTTTCTCTTAACCTTTTAATTACTCTTACATGATTCTTTGAAAGTGTACAGTACTTTGTTTCCAGTATAGGAGGGAGCTTCAGTAGCTGACAACAGATGCAGTGGAGCAAGCTGTGTTGCTGTCAGAACCAGTGAGTGTTAAAACCGACAGAAGAGCAGCTATCAGTGCTAAGACTGTGCTTCTAGGGCAACTGGCAATCAGCAACTTCAGCATGTATTTGGGGGGGGTGTCTTTCTAGTTTTATAGTAGAGGAAAGGAGGCTTGCTTATATGTGATCATTGCCTRTAATTTCCTTCTGCTTCAGTTTACTGAAATGGCAGGTTTTATCCTTGTAAGGCCAGTTTATTTTTAATATAAATATATGATTTTGAAATTTCTAGTAGTTTGCCTTAATTTTCTTTGAAATATTTTTATTTTGGCACCAACAGCATTGTACTTCACATTAAATCCCCATTTTGGAAGTAGGAGCTTTGTCTCCTTTGCAAACATGAAAGAGGAAGAAAAAGTAAATGAATATAGCAGTTATCCAGATATGTTGCTGGTGGTGTTGAAGATAACAAAAATTTTCATTCTTTTCATGACCCTTAGCCTTTTTTTTTACAATCAAATTCTATAAAAATCAGTAACATTTGCTTTAGAACAGTTAATTTTAATTTAACAATGATTTGTCACTGAAATAGCTTGAAATTGTCATATTTTGAAGTTTGCCCTTTTGGGTCCAGTAATTCATTTGTATTGTCATGTAGAATCTTGTAGAAAAATGTACAGCCTGAATTCATATGCATTGAGAGAGGTGTTTTTTGAGAGAATTATTTTCTCATAAAATTGTCCATGCTTTTTAAAATCGTTTTAGTTAGCTATTTCATAACAAAACCAATCACATTCTTCCTTATTGTTGACTTAAAAATTATAGCATAGAAAGATGACTGGCTAAATTCTAGGACAAGGGTCAATACAAATATGGATTTCCCTGGGACCATCCCATTTCTAATTAATTTAACCGTACTGAGGAATTCCTGACTTCTAGAAAATAAGAGAGGAAGAAAATAATGCAGTTGAAGGCGGG
>NW_026623460.1:599974-629515 GCF_030028575.1 Malurus melanocephalus
TTAAAAGATTGTAGAATTCATTGATTCCAGAAATAATGCTAAATAGATACTTGCCATAGTTTTAGCATGCGGACGTCCAAAAGAAGTGGTTAAGACTTAACCCTTCTGTTTCCAACTATGTGTGACTCAGRAAGATTTTGAAACCTAGAGCTGCTGACTTTCAAATGTTTGTAATATGYTTTTGCTATGAATGCAGTGGGTTTTATACTGGAATTGCAGAATCATTAGCGTAAATTACTATCAGAAATTTTTAAATCATAGAACAGCTGTAGCAGTTTCAGGAAAGACACCTCTTTCTGTAGTCAGTTGTGTAATATGCCTCATTTAGTCTGGGAAATTGACCGTGGCAGGTACAGGAGAATACTTTTTTTCATTAACTATCATTGAGTGCTATGCTTTGTAGAGGCCCCTTACTGGACTGCTYATGCAGCTATAAATGTTGCCTGTTTCTGAAGAAATGCCCAGAATCAAACTAATCTTTCTAAGCAAATGGTTTCTAGTCCCCATTTAGTAATTCAAGGAAAGAATAAACTTAAGCTAGCTGTAACTCTTCTTTGCTCTTACCTTACCTGTCACCAATTAATAATCCCCAAAAAAATGCAAAAAGGCTGCCTTAAAGTAGGAGAGATGGAAAGTTTTATGGTGTCAAACAAAACAGGCTTAAGATGCTAGGAGATATTATTAATATGTTTGAAATGAGTGCAGGAATAGAGGAGAGTATTGCAGCCTTGGTTTGGTAGCTGTCCTTGTTTTAAACCATTCCACTTACCTCATTTACCATAGGTCTGAAAGAAGGAACATTCATGATRTAATTGGTACAGTCCTTCTTACACTCAGATAGAAGGCAGGTGTGCTTTCTGTGAGGTAGCTTTGTGCTGGAAGAAGTGTTTATCAGGGAAGAATTAGACAGCATGGTTTCTTATTCTCCTGCCTGTTCGCTTTCACTGTGTGGCCTCACAGGGAACTGGTGCATGCTTCTCTCTGAGGTTAAGCAGCTGTCTTACCCCAGGGAGTTGTGCTGTGGAAACAGAAATGGTAGTGATGGCACAAGGGCAGTGTGAGCTCATGTCCCTGCTTAAAGAAGACACTTGTCAAGTGTCTATGAACTGTGGACAAGGAAGGATGTCAATGTAGCCTTTAAGCAGGATTTGGTTGCTCTATTGACTCTTTCTCTGCTGGATTTAAATAGTGAATAACTAAGAAGTAGCCAGCAGAAGACTCATTTACACAGAGAAGTTAGGGGCATGGTGGGACTTCAAGCTTCTGTAGAAAGATTCAGTTAAGAATTTTACAGGATGTTATCTAGGGCATGCTACCCTTTTTTGTGGACTTTTCAGCACTCAAGGCCCTGCAAACCCCTTTACCAGAGCAGCCTGTAGCCAATCTTTGTCGCCACATTAAATGTTTCATGTTACAAAGTATTTGGAAAAGGCTTCTTTAACCTCTGTGTGGGAAAGAAAAACATTGAACAGTCTTTACAAACAAGAATTTTGTAATTTCTTTGTGGATTCTGTATGAGCAGAGTTGTGAAAACACTGAAGAAGTAAATGTCATCTTTTCCATTAATCCAGAATATCCCAAACATACGCATTTTTTACTTCAGCTTGCACGAATGCCATGGTGTCAGTTTATCTTTGCATTCTTCTAGAACATGTTTGCATTGGTTTGTTTTTGCTTTCAGTCAGTGACTGAAAAGGCTTATCAGTTATAAGCTGGCCAAATAAAGAGATGATGGAAAGCATCTTTTTAGTATTCTCATTCTTGAAAAATACCTTGGTCAGCCACCTGCAAAGACAGTGGCATTTCTAGCAGTTTTCTTATACCATATCCTTCCAAGGATGCTATAGTTAACAAATATGCTGTAATTGTATGGGTAAGTATATAACTTGGTATTGATATAAAAAGTTAAAAATTGGAATAGTGCTTCAGTGGATCATTCAAATAATAAAGTATATTATTGTATATAATCTTGTAAGATTCTGAATTCTTCTGTAAGAAACTAAGTGGTGTAGTCAGAGTTGTAGACTTAGCAAGCCTGTTCCAGGACAATTCTTCTACAATTTCTTGATTTAATGTTTGTTTTGTTTTTTAACACAAACATAGTTAAAAGTATGATAATTTAAAAGTACTCCTTATATTCATGAAGATTCATGAAGAAAGTTATACGTTTAAAATTATGAGTATTCCCTGTATTGTAAGAACCCCAAAGCTTTGTTGATCTTTTATTAAACCAAGCAGAACAGTTGAATAGGTGATGAGCATGGGGTTTAAAAGAGTTCCTTTGTGTTTTGGGTGCTGTAGCTGGTTAAAGGTTGTCAATGTAATAGCAAAATCTAGGGATCTGTCTTACGATAGTGATTGAATGAGGTGTCAATTTTAAGTACAGGCAGAAGGTATGGCTGAAGGTTGTAATTTTGGTATGATTTTTCTCCTGTTGAAATTGCTTTAGTCCACCATACTGGAGCAGCAGTTCATTTTGTGCTGTGGTGAGCTGYAGCTTCATTTTTATGGATACAGGCCAGTTGCACAGAGAGTTTTAACACAGGTCACTGCAGCCATCTGAATTGTGTTTCTTTGCATGTGTGATAAAAATGGAAGAGGTTGGAAAATACTTTCTACTGAAAAACTTGGAGGTGTTTTTTCATAGCAGTGTATATAAAATAAAATATGAAATTTTAAGAGTACATGTTGGATGTGGTAATACACCAAGTTTTTTCACAGCCTTCTGGAAATATGCATTTATTTTGTTGAATAAATGCCAAGTTAAAATCCAAATTAAAGCCTCCACAACTTGAGTTACATCAGTAGCGGTTTTTCTTCCTGCCCTCCAGTAAATAAAAGGAAAGGTTGGTGTAATAAAAGACCATCCTTAATACTTTCTACCATATCTGCACATACAGCTTTTGTTTAGTTAGCAGGATATGCATTTTACAATCAAAATAGGCTCTTTAGGTGTCTAAATGCTGGTATTCTCTMTGTATTGCTAATAAGTGAAAATTAATACCAATATTGCATGTTAATTGCTCTCTAGTATCTGTGCTAGTACAGTGCCACATGCATGACATCTAGCAACTATTTAATTGATATTTCTTCAAAATATGGGATTTATATTTTTTAGTTCTCTTAATGTAAAAATGATTTTGCTGTTTGACACAATTAGATGTTTGTTTAAATATACTGCTAAGATACCATTTCATGGTTAAAAATAAGTCTCTTTTGCCAGAGAGGAATGAACACACTCATGTTTTCTTCCATCCCACACTAACACCTGTGCTCCTTCATGAACAGCTAAATTTGGCTGAAAAGATTCTTAAGCACYGTAGCCTAGTCACAGCCTTCTGTTGTGAATGACTTTCCCACACTAGGGAAGCAGGGGGAACACGTGATTAACAAGGATGAAGAGAACCAAACTGCTCCTTTAAGCACAGACCCCATATGTACCAGTGCTCTGAGCAGTATTTTTGCAGCCAGTGCAAGCCAGCATGATAGCTTATCCTTACCCATTTTCTTTGCAGTGGTTCCAGCCACTTGGCAACCCCTCTTTCAGCTGAATATCTAATCTAACTCAGCACAGAGTGCTGGTAGGTTGGGGAATTGATTAATCTCATAGAAAAAACTTTTGGGCAGGGGACTTAGTTCAAGTTCATGATTATGCGCAGGTGAGAATACTGGACCAAGGGCAGTGGGAACCTCTGAAACACTGGATCATCTTACTCTATTTTGCAGAATCACTCCTTTGGTCTAAACTTTTTCATTAAAATGCTTTTATGGAAGYGAGTGGTAAAAGTTTTAGAAAACTTAACTGTCTTTCAGAGGTGTTGTGGTTCCTTGTTTCTTGTTGAAATTTTGAAGCTGTTGCTTGACTGGAACACTACAGCAGTGTTAATGAGTTGATGGATGTAACTGGCAGCTAGATGCGGATTTTTGAATGAAGAACCTGTAGTACTCAAAAGCTTTTTTCTGTTACTTAAAAGCCTCAAATTATTAATATTCTTAAAGCAAATACATTGTTCCTTGTCCTAAGAATTTGGTGCTAAGTCATATGTATTTAGAAAATTGCAGTGAAAATCAGGTTGTTTTTAAAAAGTGCCATAGGTATAGTTAAATATGTCTCAAATAAGTTTCGCTCAAGGTCCCGTGTCCTATTGCAAAAGCAACCTGTGTGGCTGTACAGTTGTTCAGATGTAGAAGTAATGTTGTATTGGAGACTCAGAGCCTGCAGCCAACTCATTTCTTTTCATAAGCATCTTGATCTTTTAAAAAGTGAACTGTAGTGGGCTAGATTTAAATATGAAGTGTAGCACAGCTGAATTTGCTAATTCCTTGAAACATGGGAAAAAGTTTTGTTGTTGGAATTTTTTTTGTAAAAAATAAGTTCTGGCAATAGTGRATGATGTGTATACAAAGGGTGTGTTCTTGGGAAGTGTTAATAAAGGGAATTGTTGGACTTTTGTGTTGAGCTTTCTCTGTAGCAGCTTTAACTAGTAATCTTGAATCTCGTCTTATTTCTTAGTGTGGTCCTGACAAAGTTCTTCTGGTGCCAGTAACAGACCTTCTACCATGAGCAATTCTACTCCAGCTACAGGTATACATTAAAAAAAGACCGCAAGTTCTTCAACTGTTATTTCTTTGTGTTGTATGGATTTTTTTGCTTTGTTTTTTTGTGTATGTGTGTTGAGAAAGACATAATAAGTATTTATGTTTACCTGTAATTTTAGACCAGAGTAAGAAGTTGAAAGTGAGAGAAAGCTGGGTACTGTTTTCGTTAGTGTTACTTTTAGCATGAGGCATACTTGGAGCATTAATGACCAATAGTTGAATAAATTAACTGTCAAATAAATTAACTAAATCATGACAGACAAGTGCTTGTC
This sequence comes from Malurus melanocephalus, assembly GCF_030028575.1. Lineage (NCBI taxonomy): Eukaryota > Metazoa > Chordata > Aves > Passeriformes > Maluridae > Malurus > Malurus melanocephalus. Next base: position 604,846 of record NW_026623460.1, read on the forward strand.
AGCATTGTTTTCCAAATTTTATTTGATATTGGGGCAAGGAATGGAGCAGATGACCTCTTGACAAATATCTAAGAGTTAGTATATTTTCAATGGGGAAGAGTGAGAAGTCTGAGGAGCTAGCTTGAAGATTTTTCTTTTTGATTTCTTTGACTTTCACCTGTCAGAGTGTTTCTACTTCTGCTGATCAATTCAATGTGATGTCCAAATATTTCTGCTTGGCTTGAAATTGCATTAGCTTATGGCTCATCAATGTGATAGCTGAAATATGTATTGTTAACTACTGGTGCAGTGACTGTTCCTTCACAGAYGTATCCAAGATGTTTCAATAATGTAGAGGTTTTTGGGAGCTTTTGGGATTTATTAAGAGCCATTCTTATTAATCACTATGTAAATCTAAAATAAAATATAATCTCTGTTGAAATTCATATTTTTAGCTAATACAGCTATTCCAGCTGTGGCATTTGGTTTTTGTTATGAATTGTGATAGTAATGGACTTCCCTTTGTACATCAGGAGCTAAATTTCACTTTGTTCATAAGGCTTCTTTTTGTCTGTCTGAAAGCGTTTTTTACTTTTACTCAATTGAGTGTAAAATTCAGAAACGGTGGTCACTTTTTGCATGCTGTGAAGAATGGTTGAATTAATTTTGAAATTCGGATGTTGGAAGATACACATGGTTATCACTCTGCATCAAAATTAGTATCAATCCACAGCTGGAGAAAGAAGCATGGTGCTTATATTTGAGATGATGTTTATATGGTGTTTATATTTCAGATGTGATTATTTGAGATTTGATTGAACTTCAATTTATTGCTAATTTAGTAACTTTGCTAAAGTTTCACAGAAAAGCATTTCAATAATTTGCCACTTAGCTCCATTTTGTCACCTTTGACAATCTGTCAGAACCCAGAAGATACCACTTCTGCACGGATCACTTATATTAAACTAAAGGCAAAATTCATACTAGGCTTTATTTCCTGCTTTCTTTAGTCAATCATGCCTTAATTTAATATATACTAAGTCAARGACATCTTGTCCATTTTGAACCTGAAAATTAACAAAATAAGTTGTTAGACTACTAGTAACATGTAGTGTCATGGCTTGGTACTGATACATGTTTAATATGTTCAAGTTGGTCTTTAAGTTCACATTTTTCAGAATACATACACAGCACATGAAGCCATTTAAAGTTCTTCRATGAAAAAATCAGTTGAGAGAATTGTTAAGTATGGTATGATTGGGGCTTTGATCATCTAATTTGAAATTTTTCAGGCTTCCACTAATAAAAATACCCTTTGTAAACATACTTATGCAGAATGACTTGTGTGAACSAGTTTTCAGCCTTTGACTGTACACAAATGCTACAGCAAAATCTGAAGTTTCTTACAAAGGTCATACAGAAATTTCTTCCCAATCATTTTTGTTTCTCCTTGGAAGGCTAAATGCAGCAGATTAGGTGTTAAGGCTATCTCTCTTGCCTCGGGGAACAATATGCCTCTTCCAGATGTGTTGTTCTGTTTAAAAGTGCTGTCAAGGATACTGGGTAATGTCTTTGAAGTATAATMATTGGTCACTTACTAATCCACATTGGTTTTTTACAGAATCTATATAGGCATATGTTCAAAAAAACTCCACTTCTGGCGATGTGTCTGAGTGTAAGACTTGAGAGTTTGTAGGGATTTAATACTGTATATATTTTTCAAACACTTAAAATAATTTACAGCATACTTTCTGTATATTCTGTAAGAATATAAAAACAAAATCCAAACTTTGAGTTACCAAATCAGTCACAGAAACATTAATTTTCCTTTTATCACCAWTTTATCTATTACCTCCCAACTATGACTTCTCCCTCTTCTGTGCAACTAACATGTTGTAAATATCTTATATTGCATTTGAGGAAAGTTACTGGCCTCCACTGGAAAAAAAACCCCAACAAATCAAAACCAAATCACTGGAAAATAAACAAACAAGCCCAAAGCAAAGCCAAACATGCCACACCCTCCCTTTGCTGTCAAGATTTGGAATAGCTGATGAGTTCTTCTTACACTGTCCCTTTGTTTTATATGAAATGTCCTTTCTTAAGATTCAGTGAGCTATCCCTATGTCAATGTCAGTGCTGAGGTAGTAGTTTCTTTCCTTTTGGTTTTGATATGTACTCTGTGGTTTGTCTTGTTTGCTTGTCTGTCTCCCTCCCTGAAATGTTTTAGATAATGAGAAGAAAAAAATTAGAGGAAACAGATCGCCATGTTCCCCTTCRCGTGTTCTTCATATTCGTCAAATTCCAAATGGTGTTACTGGATCAGAAATCATTTCGTTAGGTCTCCCTTTTGGCAAAGTAACCAATCTTTTGATGCTAAGAGGAAAAGGTCAGGTATGTAATTTTCAGTGTTTTAATTGCAAAAGCAAGGCTGAAGATATGGGTCATGTTATGACAATTTTGATCTTGTGCTTGACCGAAATGATTGCAACATAATTTCATTGATGGCTGCAGATTTTCCTATTTTTAAATATGGAAGGATGTTATGAAATTTAAGTTTTTAAACATGCTTTTGGATTAAATAATGAACTAGAATTTTTTAAATAATAATGCTAAACATTACATCCAATTCATGTAAGAACATATAGATGACTAAAAACTACAGTCACTATTGATGATGACATATGCCTTCGAAGAGCCTGCCTGCTTAAGTTACTAACATGCATGCTAATTTTTTAACATCTTTTTAATCCTATTACATGTGACAGAGTAGTTTGCATYATGAAGAAACAAACAAATCCTAAAAATAATAAGCATTAATTAAAGAAATTGTCTAGAGCACTGAGCTGGATTAATACAATGCATAAACCAATGGATGTTTGATGTTCTGTTCCAACTTTTTCTATCGATATTCGTATCAGCTACGTAGRTAATAATGATTGCTTTCAGGAATTTGACAAATTATTAGCAGTATGGTATTTTTAGAAGCACTGCTTCCCATATGTCATACTTATTCTACCTCTTCTTAAATGATGTAGTGTACTCACAATGTAAAACTTTCTAAGAAAACCTGTGAATTGAATAAAACAGCCCTGTAAACAGGCACACAAAATGGGTTCTAATGCTGAGTAAATCAGTACTGTACTTTCAGATAATCTTTTTCTAGTGAGGGTGAATTGGGAAAAAAATAGTGCTTTGTTCTCTTGTAAACAAAACCAGTGCTGAAATCAGCTATGTATTGGTTGCAGGCATTTTTGGAAATGGCCTCTGTAGATGCTGCTGTTTCTATGGTGAACTACTATACTCCTGCTGCACCTCACCTCCACAATCAGCCAGTTTATATTCAGTATTCCAATTACAAAGAACTTAGGATTGACAGTCAACCTAATCAGACTGTAAGTATAATATTTCCATTTAACAGAATAAAATTGCAGGAGTTCTGTATTGGTTTTGGCTAGGACAGAGTTGATTTTCCTCATAGAAGCTGGTGACAGGAAGTATTAAGCCTTTTCTGCTTCTCACATTGCCCTGCCAGTGAGAGTACGCAAGAAGATAGGAAAGGACTCAGCTAGGACTGTTGATTGCAACTGACCCAGGGGATATCCTGAATCGCATGATGTTGGGCTCAGCACTGAAAGCTGGGGGAAGGATAAGGAAGGAGTGATGTTCAGAGTTGCCGCCTTTTTCTTTCCAAGTAATTATTATGCTCAATGAAGCCTTACTTTCTTGGAAACACTTAAACACCTCTGCCAATGGGAGGTAGTAAAGGAATTCCTTGTTTTGCCTTGCTTGCAYGTTCAGCTATTACTTTGCCTGTTAAACTGTCTGTAATTGACCTTATGAGTTTTCTCACTTCCACGCTTCCAATTCCCTCTCCCATCATGCTAGTGACTGAGCAATTGTGTGGCACTTYGGTGCACACCAAGGTTAAACCACAACACTAGTAAATGAATAGACTACACTTCAYTATACCAGTAGACAAATTCTGATATGTGTAATTTCAGTAACTTGTTATAGAGAGGGACACTTAAAAGCTGTAAAATTACTGTGGAGGAGCTAAAGTTCAAAAATAGTTTGTCATCATGAGCAGGAAATCAAGTGAAGGTGGCAGGAGKACTGCTTGTATGGACAAGGAACTCCTGACTGAGCTTGAATGTAAAAGAGAGGCAAGAAAAGTTAGAATCCCAGACAGGTGTCCCAGGAAAATTATACGGCATTATCTGAACACGCAGGGATRTGGTTAGAATAGGCAAAGGCCACATGGAATGTTCTCTGATGAGAGATGTGAAAAGCAGCAAGTATGGTTCCTTAAAGTGTATCACCAGCAGAAATAAKATTTTAATTTTTTTATTTTTTAATATTTAGGCATGCTGCTGTTTGGGGCAGGGACCCTGGTGACAAAGGAGATGGAAAAGGCTAAAGTTCTGAGAGCCTTCTCATCGTCAGCCTGTAGTTGTTAAGACTTGCCCTTAGTATTACCAAGCACCTGGGAACAGTGGGAAAGTCTTAATGAAGAAAGTAGAGAAGAATCACATTAGGAAGCATTTAAATTAATTTGATATACAAAAAGTCTGTGTCCCTAGTGAGATATACTTGGGAATGCTGAGGGAGCTGATGTCATTGCAATGCCACTCTACAATTTTGTAAAGGTCATGACAGTTAGAAGAAGTTCCTGAGGACTAGAAAAAACATCTATCCTCCTATCTTAAGGAAGGACAAGAAGGAAGATCAAAAGGAAGACCTGGGGAACCAGTGGCTGATTCCCCTTACTTTGGTCCTTGGGAAAGGAATGGAGCAACTCATTCTGGAAGCTCTCTCCAAACATTCTAAGGAGAAGGAAGTGGTTAGTCATWGTTAAGCATAGATTTAAGATTTGACCAATGTGATGGCTGCCTATGGTCAGAAGACCAGTTTAGTGGATGAGAGGAGAGGTTATTTTTTTATCTTTTGGCAAGACTTTCAGCATTGTTTCCAAAAACATCCCAGTAGATTATCTGATGAATGCATCTAGTTAAGTGAACTCTGAGGTGATTTGAAAAGCTAAAATGGTTGTCACCAGTGGCATAATGCTCGGATCCAGTCACTGGAAGTACACTAGGGGTTGATATTGGATTTTGGATTCCTGGATGAATTTCAGTTAAACTCCCATTTAKATACATAAATGATATACTTTATGTATCATAATTTTTTTTCTTTGTAAGACTGCTGATAATAGTGATTTGGGCATAAATCATTCATTTGTGCTGATACAAAAGTCACTCAAATCTTGCAAGCTGGTCAGTCTGGTAAATGTTATTTGGCTCTTTCCTCCTCTAAGATTGCTGGATTGGTTTGTTATCTGCAAAACCAAATAAATAACAAGATCTTTGTTTTATGGATGTGGTGTGCGTAACAGCCTCAGGAAAAGTATATGTATATTTGTAAATAAGACTCCTTAGGTCCAAGTATTTTCAACTTGGTGCATGGCACTTGCTTTTTTCTATAAAAACATTGTCTACTTTTAAAGATAAGCTGTTTGGCACTTTTATTTGAGTTTTGTCTAAATTTGAAGAGATCCTAATAGAGGAGCTGAGCACTGTTACTGTCCCTAGTACCTAGGCTGAAGTCTGAAGTACAGATTATTTTGCAGAGTTTTATTTTTCTGGAATTAGGTAACCTGTGCCCTGTTTAGTCTGTCTGCCAAAGAAATAGCTGAGACATGACTTCAGGTCACAATACTGCATTTGAATAGGAACATCTCTCCATAGAGCTTCTACTCACAGGAAGTATGAAGACCTTTTTGGGAAAGCCCATGAAAAAAAGTGTAGAGACTACTGTAGTCACAGAAATCCAGTTGAGGAGCGAGATTTAAACTTGTTTTTTGTGGTTGATGGCTTGGCTCTGAAAGAAGAGTAGGGTGCGCAGCTTTAAGCTTATCCCCACCAAATCTTAGTTCCTGAAGAGAGTGAAATCCTAATAAAGCAGGGCAAATAATTTTTAGTGTGTTGACTGGTTGTTAGTCTATTACAGTATTACAATATTGTCATCAACAATAKTGATAGAAAAATTTCTAGAATGGCAATAGCTTACTGAATCAAAGCAAAATCCTGTCTCTATGACATTACAAAGTAGTTTAACTGAAAAAATAGATGTAGTTCTGTGAGTTACACTGACTAGTTGTGAGGGAGGAGCATGGGAAGTTTGAATTATTATTCATTTGTGAATGTGATACTTGAATTAATAATATGAAAGAAATACGTTTTTTTCAAGTTATGTTTTATGTGCTTTTCTTTTAGGAGAACTTTGTTTCTGATATACATCTGAATACAAATGTTCATATTTGTATGAATGATTTGTGTGTAAATTAATTGTGCTCTCTGCTATGGCCTARTTTCAGAGATCCCAAGCTACATTGCAAGGTGTGAATGCTGTGCAGCATGGAAACCTTGGTTGTGCTCTTGCTGCTGAAGGTGGAGCCCTTCCAAGTCACAGTTCTGTTCTTCGAATCGTTGTTGAAAATGTYGTTTACCCTATCACTTTAGACATCCTGTATCAGGTAATGAGGATTGCTTAAAAAAAAAGTTACAATCTGTTCCAGTGTTGCTATTGTAAATCCTTTTTTTTTATTATTAAGTACTGTGGTTCCTGAATCTTTTGAATGAAGATTGTCTCTTYAAAATTATTTTCTGAATGTGGGGATCTGGGTTTGCAGTCGTTTTGCACAAATGAAATTTGAGTAAATGGCTCCTGTACTCAGATTTTCATGTTGTCTCTTTTAGTTTCTGTGAAAGCAGCAACAAACTCAAACTGTCACTTTTGCTCTCATGGTGAGCTAGTGAARTAATGAATGTTATGAACTTGTGAATCCGTATTTTAGTACTATTTCTTCTGAGTAGCCTTTGTAGTTTGCCTAATATTTAAGGCTTTGTATTCACCTTTATTACTCAGTGCAGGTGATTGTAATAGGCAAATTGCTTGGACAAATGTTTTTGATTATTTATCTTTAGAATGGCATTTGAATACTTCTGAAAGCTAGAATAACGGTAGGCTATAGTTATGAAAGACATTTCTGTAACTTGTTCTGGGTATTTGGGCTATGCTGTTAAAAGCTCTTAAGTTTGAAAGTAATAACTTTGAGACCACTTATTTGTGTCCAAAGTATTGTGTTGATACTTCACAACTATTGCAAATATTTTCATACTTGAAGCTTTTGGAATTAGTAGTAAATTTATGCAGTAAAAACCATACCCACATATGAGTTTCTTAAATAGCACAGTTTAAAATAAGTGGGATGGAAGATTTTTTTCCTGCTCTGCTGGGATCTTAAACCATAGTTGATTTTTAGCAGCACTCTATTTTTCCTCTTAAAATTTTCTCTGTATCTCTTCACTATGATACTGACTAACTAGYATGTTTATTAGTTGTCACTTGGATGCAGCAGTTTGCCTGATCTAAACCTTTGTATCTTTGAGTGTGATTCACTTATTACTGAACCTGTGCAAATACTATGTCAGCTGCTTAGGATTATTATTGCATTCAGAATAATCTCAGAACAAGCTCTTCTGGTTATGATTATAATAATGCGACAGCAAAGAGGAAATTTATATTAAGTTACTGTCATTTGATTTTAGTTTATCTCAGTGCAGCACAGCTGTATTTTCAGTATTTGAATTGTCCTYGCTGAACTACTTTTCCTAGAGCTACTTGTCTAGAAAATTCAGCAATATTTGAAAAGGGATCTTATTTAGAGTTCTTAATAGGGAACAATGTCCTCTAATTACAGCAGCACTTTGTGCCCAATAGCTACAATTTAACTTTTACTTTGTGTGGCAAGGTTAATGGAAGAGAGTATTTTCACTGACAAGTATAGCATGTTGAGGAATGCTAGTATGCAAGCTGTCATCCCAAACTTGGATTGTATTTTGTTAGCTGTCTTGCTTCTCAAGAAGTACATTTTTTTCAAACCACAACCCACCTTAAAATGTTTGTCATAAGAAGCTGGAAATTCAGTGTTATCTTTGCCGATACAAAGTTGATATAAACAGTATGTTTAGCTTTTAAATCAAACTGGAAGGAGTACAATTGCATTAAAAAGACCTGAAAAAGGTTTATTATGTTTTCTGGATAAACATGGAATAGTATATGTTGAGAAGCTGTATTTAGGCCTTTTTTAAGAGGAAGTGCTTTATGAACAGGAACTCTAAGACTAATTTTAAATCACTGTGAAAATGTTTCTGTTCTGTTTCCTATGACTCAGTGATGACTCCAGCATTAAAATCTTGTTTCTGAGAGAAGGAAAAACTGGGTACAAAGGGTTGGCACATTAGTTTTTTATCATTGATTATACGTCTAAGAGGCTGGCAAGAGATGCTTATCCTTACCTATGGCTTTTCTTTCCTATGCAGGTTTAGTATTTCTCAGGAGTTTCTGCTTTCCTGTCTTTGCATTGATTCAAAGAGTTTGTTTGAAAACTAATAGTATTTCTCAAATTCACCTTTCCTCTTTGAGTGTTAATTTGGAAATATTTTTTCTGAACTTGCATGATATGTCCTGGCTTTAATTTTGTCCTCACTTTTTGTGGGTTTGCTCTTGAATAGACACCTTCATGTAGCGCACACTCTTCTTTTGAATGTGTATGTATTTAAATTCAACCTTCAAAAGTATTTCTGCAGTTTAGATTTGTAATGAATCAAATACCATTTGATTATAAAGTATAGGGGTAGGTTCAAATCTAGGTGTTTGTCTTGCTTTTTTCKTCTTCATTTTTTAGTCAGTGGGTCTTAATAAACACATCAGCTATTTGAGGCATAGTTTTGCTCAACAAATTTGCAGAACTTGTCTAATGTGCCTAACATAAAAGTGGATACCTTGAAATGCAGTTTGCTGTTCCCATCTGTCATGGTTTGAATGAATTTAATGGGAGCAAAACACTCCCAAGTTCCAGCAAACCTCCCCCCCTCTCTTTTCACCACCCGGGTCCTAGAGACAAACTTTTCCACAGAGAGGAAAGTGAAAGGAAAAGGGGAAAAAACCTATTTATTTAAAATTATAAAAACAMMAAAAAAAAAAAAAAAACCTGTGGAATCAGCTGTTAGATCCCAAAGCCTTTCTCTTCCTTCCTGGGAGTAGCTTCCCCTCCGGGGCCCCCAGAGGGATGTTCAGAGTCTCTCCGGTGGTTCACTGAAGGATCTTTCTCGCCTGTCATGCCACGGGAAAATCCTCCAATTCTCAGATGATGAAGAAAAAAAAATTCGAGGAAAAACAAGTCCAAAGAAAGGGAGAAAAAAAAAAGAGCAGTCCCAGAGAGCAGGCAGCTTCTTTTCCACCGCTGATCCCAAGAGAGCRTCCCGAGAGAAAAAAAAAAGTGTGTGTCTTGTCCCTTTCCCTCCCATTGTCTTTGAAGGGAGGAACATCACCAAACAAACYAGAGCAGTCTCGACTAATGTATAGTTACAGAAGGGTTGTTTAACTTTCCTCTAACATAAGCAGATGATAGGAATACAAKACTCAGCTAACCTAGGACACCATCTCATCTGACTTCTGGTAACAAGGAATAATGTTGATAGAAACAGACAGATCCATCAGGSTAATGGATGGCTTTGTGATGTACTTGGATAAATTTTGTGGTTTTTAACCATGGGTTGATCTATTCAATACCTGATCGACTGACACCTGCTGTGATGCACCTTTCTAAGAGGGGAAGAAGTGTTCTAGCATGGGAGCTAGTGGTGCTTGTTGACAGTACTTTAAACTAGCTTGGAACAGGGAGGAGGTATGTGTGTAAGCTAGGGAACAAGAGGCTGGAGAGCAGCACTGTGAAAAGGGATCTGGTGGTCCTGGTCAATGCCAAATTGAATATGAGTCAGTGTTCAAGGTCTGGAGGGGAGCCTCCAGTATGAGGAGTGGCTCAGGTCAGTTGGTCTGTTCAGCYTGGAGAAAAGGAGAATGAGGGGAGACCTCATTGCAGTTACAACTTCCTCAGGATGGGAAGTGGGAGGGGCAGGTACAGATCACTTCCATCTTATAACCAGTGACAGGATCTGAGGAAATGGCATGAAGCTGAGTTGGGGAATGTTTAAGATTGGGAAAGGTTTTTTTTACCCAGAGCATGTTGTGAACTGGAACAGGCTCCCCAGGGAACTGATCACAGCACCAACCTGACAGAGTTCAAGAACTATTTAGACAATGCTCTCAGGTACAAAGTGTGACTTTGGGGTGTCCTTTGCAAGATTGGGAATGGGACTTGATCAATCATCCTTCTGGATCCCTTCCAACTCAGCATATTCTCAAACCTCCACTCTGTTTCATTATCTGCAATTTCTCTGCAGAGACTGAACAAAGGCCTGTTTGGACTATCCTTCCATGCCCTTTGTTGGTTGGACTTTGCTAAATCTTGAAAGAAAKATTTTTTTTTCTGTTTTTCCTATCTTTTATAGCTTCTTCTTTAAGTATTTTTTTTACCTGAAACTGAGTTCACACAATTGTTGTTCAGCTCTCACAACAGAAATATTTTTCAGGACTTTACTTGAAATATTAAATGCTGGTTTCTAGTGTTTGTTACTTAATACATTGCCTCTTAAAACCCATGTTTTTTCCCCTAACAGATTTTCTCTAAATTTGGCTTTGTCTTGAAGATAGTCATGTTCCATAAGAACAATCAATTCCAAGCTTTGCTCCAGTTTGCTGATCCAATGAATGCATATTATGCCAAAATGGTAAGTGTAGTGTGTATTCAGCTTGGTTTTTCTTTGGGGTGGGGGGTGTGGGGATCCCTGCTTAGGGTCAGGGAAACCATTAGGAAATCTTTTGACCATTCACTTCRTGATTTCATATCATTCTAACACTTCTGTTGCACATGAATAACTTTGACATGGCTCATTAGCTAGGAGGACAACACTCTATCATCAAATGCAAACAAATGTATAGCATGTATTTCAAGACCTGCATGAGTCTATCAGAACAAAAATCACTGATAAGATTCCCTCTCAGTCTTCTCAAGGCTGAACAAGCCCAGCTCCCTCAGCTTTTTCTTGCAAAAGAAATCTCTAATCCCTTAATCATCTTTGTAAGCCAACACTGGGGCTGCTGCAAAAGATGCAAAGGCTGTGTGTCTTTTGTGCTGAGGAGCCCAAAACTGGACACAGCAGTCCAGATGTAACCTCACCAGGGCTGAGTAGAGGGGCAGGATCACCTCCCTTGACTATGCTTTTTATAATACACCCCAGGATGCCATGGCCTTCTTGGCCACAGGGATAGATTGCTGGTTCATAGGCATCTTATCCAATTAGGATCCCCAGGTCCTTCTCTGTAGAGCTGCTTTCTGAGAGATCAGGCCCCATGCTCTGTATTTGAATGCTTTGTTGAATTTTAGTCAGTTTTTCTCTGCTTAACCTATGCAGCCTGTCAGGGTCCTTCTGAAGGGCTGCACAGCCCTTTGGGCTGTTGGTCACTCCTCCCAGCTTTATGACATCAGTGGACTTGCCTAGGCGGCATCTGCCCCTTCATATAAGTCACCTTTAGTTCCCATATAGAGGGAGCAGGAGATAATAAATAGTCAGGTGTGTAGAAAAACCCCAGCAACCTTTTCATGACATCTGTGATTCAAGTCCCAGTGAGGCAGACAAAGAGACCATTTTAGCCCAGTAGTCAGGTCAGCAGATGGGTGCCTCTGCTGCAACAGGGTGTCACCCACAATAATTATGCACCACTTCGGGTGATCCTATGCTCAGGGTCCGTCTTCTCTGTTGCTTCCCTTAAAGTCATGCCCAACTCTGTGGGCTTGGACTGAAAAGGAACTTTTAAGCTCATTGCATCCAATGATAAACCTAATGCTGCCAAGTTCACCTCTGAAAAACCATGTCCTGATGCACCACATCTGCACATATTTTAAATACCTGCAGGGGTGGTGACTCCACCACTTCCCTGTTCCAGCCTGTTCCAATGCCTGATAATCCTTTTCATGAAGAAATTTTTCCTATTACCCAGTGTAAACGCCCCTTGCAGAACTTGAGACCACTTCCTGTTGTCCTGTCGCTTGTTATGTGGGAGAAGAGACTGACCCCCAYTTTGCTACAGCTTCCTTTCAGGCATTTGTAGAGAGCAGTAAGATCTCCCCTGATCCTCCTTTTCTCCAGGACAGACAACCACAGCTCCCTCCAGGACTCCTAACAGGACTTGTGCTTCAGATCCTTCATCAGAGTCCTTTGTGTAAGGGTCAGTTCACGCAGCTAAAATTTCCAAATTAGATTTCCTGTTAGCATCTGATAATGTGTGTTGAGTGGGAGAGAAATAAGAAGAAACATAGGAAGTCAAGTCATGCTTAAAGCTATGTTTTGTCCAATTGGCACAAGCTGATATAATACTAACTAGTGGACTACACTAGAATTCTACACAGAATGTTTAGGTAAGGGTAGTGGGAGCATAATTGTCTACTTGGTGTTTAAAAAGAGGACTTTAAAACTGGAAGGTGAATTACTGTTTGGATACAATTGTAAGGTGAAAACGGTATAATGATGGAATGGTTTGGATTGYAAGGAAYCTTTAAAGATCATCTAGTCCAATCCCCTGGAGTGAGCAGGGATATCTTCAACTAGATGTGATTACTTGGAGCCCTGTCCAATGGGCATTGACCACCTCTCAGGGCATCCTGTGCCAGTGTTTCATGATGCTTATTGGAAAAAACTTCTATATAGCTAATCCAAATTGACCTGTTTCAGTTTAAAACTATCACCCCTTGTCCTATCCCAACCTGTCCTACTAAAAGATCTGTCCTCATCTTTCCTGTAGGCCACCTTCAAGTGCTGAAAGGCTGCAATAATAATACAAGCTTATAGCAGTGGCTGCCGCGATGTGTTTTGTCTCTGAAAATGTAATTATTTTTCTTTAGACTCTAGATGGCCATAGTGTCTACACTGGGTGCTGCACTCTGCGTATTGATTTCTCCAAGTTAACTAACTTAACAGTAAAGTACAACAATGACAAAAGCAGAGATTTCACTCGCATTGACTTTCCTGTTATTGATGGCCAGCGAACCCTGGAGACACCCTTTGGTAAGAAACCTTCACTTYTTGTGGTAAATACATATTGAGAGCATATTTTTTATGGTGCATTTATGCTCTGGTTTCGTATCTGGCTCATAGAAGTGTACATTTTGCATACATTTCTGTTTGTTAGACCCAGTAAAATTTGTTTGGAAAGCATGAATCCAAGTCGTAGTAAATGAGTATCTGAAAAACATGAAGATTAYTCATGGACAAATTCTAACTGTTGTAAAAAAGCTGCAAAATGCTACTAGAATGCTGTGAAATGGTATCATTGGTACAGGTAATGTAATAAATATTGCATAACAGAATGGAAGTCATCACAGATTGATGCTACTTGCCTAAAGCTGCTTAAAAGTAAATGTTTTTACTTGTTAATATTTTAGGATACCTGCCTGCTGCAAGAAACAAACTATAAGAAAATTCAGAATTCTGTGCTATTTATATATGTCTATGGTCATCTCCTAAAAGATAAAACTTAAGAAATTTTATTAAATTTTAGAGCACAATTTGGTGGCATAAAGGAGACAATGTCTGATTGAAGTGACACTGGAGAAGTGCTCGCAATGCAATTCAAGTCTTTTTAGCTATTTTTCTCTCTATTGACAACCATTAGAAATAATASAAAGCTAAGAACTGTCTTAGCTGTTGAATAGGTATCTAAGTGCTGTCCAGTTGGTTAGCACAGTAAAAAATAATAGAGAATAATCCCCTATTCTCCTTTACTTTGCTACGATAGGTAGGGCAAATACTGGGTTTGGTTTGATTTTTTTTCAGATAGGTGAGTTAGTTATTTTAGATTAGACTAAGAAAGTGAGTTGCACTCACTATTTTCTTGATTTTTTTGTCTTTACTGCTTCCCTTRAAGGCAGGTCTTGGATATTTATGTTATAGACAACTGCCATTATAGTTGGGGGCAGAGAAGGAGAGTGGAATTCACCATACAGCATTATAGAAATGTGCTACTACAGCTCTAATATATTCTAATTAATTGGACTCRCACTATTTGAAATGTCAATGGAAGGAGAAAGTACAGTTAGAGTTGTTTGTTTCTGCCCTTGCTTGTAGGACAGAATTAAGTATGCTTTTGGAGAATAAAATATGACTGCTTCTCCATATCTTCCCCCTCACTCTTCCAGGTTTCTTATTGCTAGGAGCCTTTTTTTCTTCTTTTGTAACAGTAAGAAGTGCTGGAATAGCCTGATGTCTGTACCAAAATTTGCCTGTGGTACATTCACAGTGCAGCAGCTGCACAGATATTTAAAAAAAAAAAAAAGAAATAAAAAGCTGTAGACGGGGAAAAGTGTGCTTCCCAGCTAGCCTTTCTGTCAGTTTTGACAACATGCACATATTGGCATATTCTGAGAGGCTTAGTTATCGAACATAAGGAAAAGATGTTCTAAGTCATGTTATTACTTCCACTACCTGTTGTTACTAGTGGATGTAGTTTTGATATAGAATTATAAGTTAAAGCTGCTAACAATCAGAATAATACATCTGGTTTTTTTTCTGTAGATGTGAAGTTATCTTAATAAGAAAACTGCACTGCTCTTGAAATACGTTTTTCCACTTTTTTTTTTTTTCTTTTGACTTTTTTGTGGAAAAGGTACCACACTACAAATAAGCAAATTTTGTGAATATATTGCTTTTAAAGGGTTCTTGCAGCCAATGACCATAAGCAGAAATACATGAATTAGCTTGCTTAGAAAGCTCTACTGATAAACATGAAGCAAATTAATTTTTAGAAAAAGCAACAAAGAATTCCAGATCTTTCTGTAYTAACTCAACTTTACAATTTTACATGCCTGATTTTGGTATCAGGGTGCAACATGCAGGTCTTATTTGGCAGAATAAAAGCTCTTGATCTATTTCCTCATTCATGTTTTCATTGCCATTCTTAGACTGTGAATAAGTGATTAATAACTCTATTGCCAGAACTTGTCAGTATAATGCACCAATGTGTGTATTTCAAGAACTTATTTACTTGCTTTGGTGTGATAAATGTATTCAGTTTTTTGTATGAAAGACACATTGTTGCCACAGATAAGAGGAGGTGTAATGTGATGCAGTAGTCATGAATACTTGATCTGTGGTGTCTGTTCAATTTGTTTTTGTAATTCATAATAGATACTTCTTTTGGTATTGTATCATTCCTATCAATAACTATTTGCTAGTGGTTCTATTTCAGTCAGTGTGGATGTTTGAGYAGTAAAACAGGCATATTACCAAGCTTGTAGAATGTGTTTTCTGATTATACATGCCCCATTAAAAAAAAAAAAAAATCTGATGTGTGCTTACATATGAAAGAATCCACAGCTCAAGGTTGTATCTAACTGTCTCTTAGAACACAACTTTGTGTGCTACCCTGGGTAGCACTTAATTCCACATACTAATGTGGAAATCACTGAGCTCTCTTTGGCACTGGGGCTCCTCTTAYGTTGTTATTCTGGTTAATGCTTGTGATTTCAAGGAAGGCCATAAAAAACCCTGGTTATGTATGAAGTTCTGCAAACTGGGAAAGTACGTCTTGTATATACATATGGAGAAYATGAATACTTTATGTATTTCAACAGCTAGTAAAATTTAGAATCTCAGATTAGTTATAGATGTTTGTATTGTTTAGCTTATACTGATTTTAGAAATATTCAGGAGTTGTATCTCATCCTTGCAAAACATTTTGACTGTATTTACTTGCAGAAAATTTCTAGAATWCATGTCCATCATGTGAATAAAAACATTGAACAATGCAGGCATATTAACTTTAATGGAGAATAATCTATGCCGTGCCTTTCCTATTCAAACTTCTCGAATTTATATTTTGCCTTGACTTTATTTTGGAGMGGATTGTTAAGACTGACCAGACTATTTGCCTTCAAAAGTGGCTGAGAATTGTCTTTGTAAAACACAGAATCTTGGATTTCAATGAGASTTTTAACCCAAGCATATTATAAACATCTTGAATCACAGATAAAGTCAAAATAGCAACACTGGCACCTGATTCTGATTGCTGAAATATCTTCTTAAGAAGAAAGTTTTCCAAAACTTTAAAAACATATTTTAATTAGGTGTATCTGCTCTCTCTAGGCCCCCAAAACACCATCTTTCCATCATATGCAGGRCCTCCTGGGTTTGCCCCAGCCTTGGGTTTTCCTCAAGGCGCAGGTAAGTTTGTTTTCTAAAACTGTGGTGTCTCTAGTTATGGCTTGTGGCCCATCTGAATACACCCATTCAGAGCTGTGTTTTTTTTAAGTATAGCAATCAGAGCATAGTATTAATTTGAGTCATTCTAATTCTCTTACGCATATATATGCAAAAAAATAAGTTTTGTAATAAAAACCATATACTGATGTATTTTATVATTAAATAAGCAAAGAACTTAAATGCCATGTTTACCTACAAGAGAAGAAATTAAGCATTTGTTTTTCTAAGAATGATAAAACTGCTATGACATTCAAACCAAATAAAGGGAAGTTTCCCTTTTCTGGTTATGAAGTGAGAAATAGAAAGTTTTTTAGACAGTGATCTTTTCTAGCACAGGGTAAACATTTGTGCTGAATTATTTCTCTTCTTTCTTGGGCAAATTTAATCCCCTTTTTGGGTCTTTCTATGCAGCTGAGTGTTTATTTTTCTCTGAAAGGGAGGTGCTTCCTGCTTYATTGATTATATACTAATAATAAGTAAATTCCCCAAAAGCATTTTAAAATTGAATATTGATGTTTTTTGCCAAATACCATCTGCTTTTGTACTCTTCCATTTTCACTTTGAGTTGTCAAGTGATGCTATTTATACCCTTCCAGGTCCTTCAGTTCCGCCTGTTCCTGGAGCACTTGGTTCTGTCACAGTCACCMCATCAGCAGCACCTGGACCCATGACTCTTCCTGGTATTCCAGGAAATTCTGTTTTACTAGTCAGCAACCTCAACCCTGAAGTAAGTTTGATTGGTGGAACTGATGCAAGTGTCACCTTGTACCAACTGTCAGAATTCTTGCAAATTGACATTAGCTGAACAAGCAAGAGAAATTCTCTATGCTGATAATATAAAAAAAACAGGACAGTTCTATACGTTATTGGGTAGTTGGCAGTATTGATGAGGTTTATAAACCCCATTCATCCGTGAAAAGCTACCTAATACAACTGATTTTAGGAACCCTGTGTTAGCAGTGTAGTTAGTAATTAGAGAGATCTCTATGATAATCAACAGCAAGAAATGTTTGAAGATGTAAACAACATACATATGATGATATATTGATATCTCTGTTAATGATTCCTCTGTTTGCTGCTTCATCTGTAAGGAAGGCAAAGAATTTTTGTTATAAACAAAGAAAGTAGATGGATAATAGGGAATAGAAAAGGAAAAAAAGGGATGCCAAATCAAGTACACATGTACACTTCTCATAATACTACACAGATGCTTTTTCATATGTTGGCAGTAAAATTACCAAGGACAACTTGGAGTTATTTTTGTAAATAAAAATTTCATAGGCTGGTCTATCATCTTACTCATGTTACTCAAACACTSATCAATGCTTACTTAAAAGCAATGTACGACTTTTAAAAAGATTAAATTGAGCTTTACCAAAGCCATGGCTTGAAAAACTACCATAACTATTGATGACCAGTCYTATTGCAGCAATGTAAATTCTTGTTATACACACTCAATACATTTACTTAACTGTAAAATTGTTAAAATTAGGACTTGTTGCCAAAATGGAAGTTAGCTGCATAATCTGAAGTTTAAAAATCTGTTGACCAGTTTCTTTAACCTTTAAGTAATTGTTGGRTATCTGTTTTTGTATTAACCGCCAAATTCATACTAAGCATCAGAAGAAACAGCTGTAGATATGGCTGTAAGACAAGTCGCTTTTTCTTTGATTTGTCAATATATCAGGGAGTTTCTGATGATGGCTGTGGATTTGCTTTCTGCAGCTGACTATTTAGGATGATTTTCTGAATCTGAAAAGTGTGCTGCTTAAGAATTCACATATGTGAAGCATAGGTCAGGCTCTTTTTAGGACAATGATGCTTTACATGGTAATAATCATAGCTAAGAATTAATGTAGAACATAGTGCTGCAATGGATGAGACAATGTCAGTGTGTTAAGTAATGTTCAACTTCTTAAAAATATARAAATAAGGATATACAACAGCATTAATTGTTGGAAATATATTTCTTGGCAGCTCTGTAGCACTTCTCCTTTGGTACTCGTTGTCTGACCCCTGTCACTTCTCTTTCTATGTATAGAAAATGTGGTTGACCTTATTTCAGTTCATATTTCTCTCCTGTTACAGGGTATCAGTGTGCRTTTAAATATTCCTTCATGACTTAAATTATCTTTCAATTCCCCCTCTTTTGTTTTGTAAGCAGAAATATTGCAGTCTCATTTGAATAAGGAATTACTTTTTAAAACGGAAACATCCATCCTGAATTAAAATATTTGGGCTGGAAGAATAAACCCTTGATGAATTTAAATTTTGTATTGATAGTAATTGTTCTCTGCTACTAAATGCTGATGATGAAGGGATATGGGCTTACACGTAGGCTGCAATATGTTCTATTTTTGAATAATATAGGTAAGTTTGGTACATATTTGAGAAGTTGAGTTGAGAAGGAATAGGGCTAGAGAGTGTGAATAGTGCTTCTGATATGTGCGTATTTTTAGTACACATTAGTGGCAAAACATTTGAATAAATTTTGGCTGAATTAGGGTGTAAATTATCTTCTTTGGTGATTAGAACACAAGAATTTAATTATTTTTCAATATTTAGCTTTCTGTTCACAGTTTCTGATTGAATGCAATTTAAATACCATTTTCTATGTTCCATTTTCAATTTAAATACCATTTTCTTCATATATAAACAGTTAAATTCTGTGTGTCTCCCATTAGAATGTCATGGCCATGTAGATGGATGGGAAAAAACTGAAAACAAAGCAAACACATTTTGAAGCAACTGGGTTTTGGTTTTGTTGGTATTGTCTGTTATTTACAACATACGAAGGAGTTCTTTAATGCTTTATTTTTATTTTAGCAAATGTCTTTCATTTTTTTTCAGGGAATGAGCTACTATCTTGGAAAGAATAAGGTCAAATAATGAAGCTACTTAAAATATTAATAGCTTCTGCAGCATGACAGTGATGAAAATGTATGAACTGAARTGTTAGCTTGTTTGCATATATTATATGTGCAGAGCAAATGTGTATTAACAAGAGTGCTGTACACTATAGTTAGTGCAGGGAATGGCTTTTGGAGAGACAGGTTTATGTATTAGTATGCAGTATCTCTTCCATTCTTTTTGTTTACCATGCACTTACGGAATAGATGTCTTTATTTGCATGGCTTTAGAAATAATATACTCATTTTATCATTTAAACAGGCCATCACACCTTATGGACTTTTCATCCTATTTGGTAAGATATGTCAATATATCTTGAGAAACCACAGGGCTAGTGGTTCTTTTTATTTATCTGACCCATGCTGGTTAATTCAGATTCCATTGTTCTGAATGGACAGATTCCATGTCTGCCCACTGAGAGAATGTGCCGGTTTTAAAATGGCAATAATTTTAGTTATAAGCCACAGGTACCAAATAGGCGRAACAGTTAGTGTCAGAAGAATTTCAATGTGTGGTCCAATTAATTTACTACAAAAAAATAGGAAAGCAGAGTAAGATGAAGAAGCAGAGATTGTCTCCTGTAAATGACATGCAATTCTGTAAAGCATTTCCTCTGATGCAATGTTTGGCATAGTAGTATTTTAATATGCCTTTGTTAAGAGGATTTTGACAACTGTTGCACTATTTAAAAACTGAACAGTTGTATGACTAGGATCCTGGGGACTTTCCTCCAGTTTTGAGCCTCAGAAAATAATTCACCAACTTTAAAACTCTCTTGTAGTAATATTTTAACCAACATGGTTAATGATGTGATTATTCTGTGTAACTAATGTTAGTCAAAAGGCACAGACTTGGCCTTGTGCTTTTCATAGTAATGCTCTGAAAAAATTCCCTTTCTCAATTTCCATAGGTGTATATGGTGATGTGCATCGTGTGAAGATCATGTTTAAGAAAAGAGGAATTGCTTTGGTTCAGATGGCAGATGCAGCCCAGGCTCAATTAGGTATGGATTTTTAAGGCACAGTTATGCTTCAAACTAGCATGCGTTTAAAATAAAGGAGGAATTTGCCACCTGTCAGTGACAAGCATAAACAAATGAAATTTGTCATTGTGCTGCATTACTAAATATGAACTTTGATTATACTCTTAGTGGTTTTAAAAAGAGAAGTCCTATAATTCTCAGTCTACTAAATGTTAGTGTTAAATCATACAATTTTCCCATCATTTATTTTAATGAGATGTTGTATTATTTTCCAGTAATTTATCTTTTATTTCACTATTTAAGAATAATCAGCTGTTCTTTATTGAAATGCTGTTTTATTTTTTTTGGCATTTGAACTGGAGATTATTTTACATCCTTATCCTTATTTTAAATGTAATGTTGTGACATAGCCCACCTAGTAGATGTGGAAGTTGCAGTTTAAATTTAGAATGTGAAATCTGACACCAAGTAAAAACAGTATTAGTATTTGAAGAATCATCTTTTCTTCCCCTCCATTAATTCCTTTCAAATTACATTTCTACTGGTTAGCTATCAATTACTTGAATGGACAGAGGCTTTATGGAAGGGTCATGCATGCTACTCTTTCAAAATATCAGACAATTCAACTTCCTCGTGAAGGACAAGAAGACAAAGGTCTGACAAAGGACTACAGCAATAGCCCTTTACATCGCTTTAAGAATCCTTGCTCTAAGAATTTCCACAATATCTTTCCTCCATCTGCCACCCTTCATCTCTCCAACATCCCGTGAGTATCTACGTGTGTGATCTTCATAGTTGGTTTGTAGGTTATGTTGTCAAGTTGCAAAGTCTGACATAAGCTTTAGTTTACTTTCCTTGGCTTTTTACAATTCATTCTGCTGTGGGTCATTCTGGTGTGTAGTTAACAATAAGTGAATCCTTTAATTGTCCCTTTTTTATCATTAGCTAAGAGGATAACTGAATGATCTTCTTTGAGGTTTTAGTTTGTTTCCTTTTTCTTGAGACTATGCTTTTGGTTTTTTAATATTAAATTATGTGTCACAGATTTTAATACAAGGTTAAATATGTGTTTTTTGAGATAATGTAAATGACAACAAATTCATCCTTGACATTGTTATTTAGTATAGATACACTTTTGAATAATTCTAACACTTAAAAAATAACGGTTTCTACAGAATTCAGACCTCTTATGTGGAGGGCAAGTTGTAAGGGAAAAAAATGTGTTCTTTAGACTGAAATAATCTTTTTTATGTCTAGAATGTTGTCAACAGTGTGTGGAGTAACAGCCAAACAGAAGTTTTTACAGGCTTCTCCTGTTTGGCAGCTGTGCAGGGAGGGGAAAAAAAGGAAACTGGAATTTTGTCCAAGTAAGAAAAGAAATKATAAGACACTTTGAAAATGGCTTTTTGAGTAAAATGAAAATCCTTCAAAAATGAAAATACGTGAACATATTTACACAAATTGCAAAATGAAGTGTATTCCTTCTGCAGATTTTAAATTCAGATTTTTCTGCAATCTGAATTTAATTGAGGARGAAACAGCGTTGGAGAAAAAACAATAGAATCTAAAATATTTTTGTTGTACGATATGGTACTAACATATACAGTAAAAGGCAAGTGTTTTGGGCTGAAGTGTTGACAGGGTATGAGTTGGTGAAGAGTAACTTGAACAGCAGAAATTAATTTAGATGCCAAAATTGAGATCTTGATGTTATTACAGAACTCTGTGCTCTTCCACAGGTTGAGGGGGGTTTGTTGTTTGTTTGKTTTTTTTTCCAATTAGGCCTTCTGTTACTCTTGATGATTTGAAGAACCTTTTTACAAGTAAAGGATCTACTGTGAAAGGCTTCAAATTTTTCCAGTAAGTTCTCTTGTAAAATTCCTAAGCAAGCTTTCATGCTGGAAGATAGCTATTTGCTTTTTTGTGATTTTCTATGTGTATATATATAACTATATACAGCATTCCATGAAAATGTAGCTATAGGCAAAAGCAGTACAGGTATCATGATTTTAAGATACATTTAATCTTAAAATTTTATATGGAATACTGTGTTAGCATAACTAAACTAAAAATATGCAGTCTTTTAGCAATTTCCATGTGTTCAAAATAAAATAAGTTTAAGGAAAGTGAATGCTTGCTACATGAAAAAACACAAGCTGTGTTTATGTAAAATGCCATATTAAAAATGACAGTGATGACAATGTATTTACATTGATTAATTTGGCAGCATTATTTTAGTATACTCATACCTGCTAGAAWAATCCCATCTGTTTGGGCAACACAAGTATTTCTTAGAAGTCTTCTAGCCTTGTTTTGTCCTAGCTTTTTGAGGTCCAGTGTAATGAAAGAATGACATGGTTTTAAGCCATAGATTTACAAAATTTATGTAGTTTTTTTTACCTTTACATTTTAGCAGGTGCATTAATAGTTCTGATTCTTTTGCTGTATGAGTGTCCAGTGTGTGTGATATGGCTGAAGAAAAACTGCTTATGTCACTTTTCTGTGATGGCTAATGAAAAATTGGTTAGGATTAATTATGGTTTTTATTGTACTGCAGGAAAGATTGTAAAATGGCTCTTATCCAGCTGGGCTCTGTGGAAGAAGCAGTTCACGCTCTCATTGAGCTTCACAATCATGACTTTGGAGAAAACCAACATCTCCGMGTTTCTTTCTCAAAATCTACAATCTGAATTTTCCGTGAACTTTCCCTTTAAGGCTGCATAATGGTTTTAGTGAAATCTTCAACTAGAGACTGAGACAGCTGTGATCAACTCTGTCTCTTAAAAGAAAAACCTCATTCATACACGAAGAATTAAGTGATGATTTTTTTCTCATTCTGGCTGCAAGTATGTCATCCTATTCTTCTGTGAAATAGCTTTAGCAACAATATTTATCATCAAATTTACTACTTAAAATTATATTTTGAGAACATCCTTTTAGCTTTTATTTGAAACCAGCCTTACAAAACAATTTAGAGTCCTTTTACAATATACCAAACGAGAATGTTTAATAAAATGGTAAATCTACTCTGTGCAGATTAAACACTAATTTGAATGTGAAATAGCTTGGGTTTCTTGAAGAAAAGCAAACAGTAACTGTGAGTATCTTCTGAATAGTATTTATGTTACCAGGGTGTGTGTTCATACTTTGGCAAATCTTTACAAATAACTCATTCATAAAAATTAAAAGTCTGTGCTATTATAGATTAAATTATTAGAGAAGAGGCAGTGCCTTCTCTCTGGGGAGTAAAAGGTATTGAAAAGTTTCTTCAAGATGTGGTATTGGAGAATTAGGTTACTGTGACCATGGGTTGGAAGTTTGATGTCTTATTTCTACTATGAAGTGATGTGTAGTAGTACCTTGGAGAAAATAAGACAAGAAAATGGTCCTGATTTAAAATAATTTTTTACGTTTCTCTAAATAATTAAATRTTTGCAATCTTACGGAAAATATTCAGGTCTATGATGGCTTTTCAAGTTTTTAAGAAGTTATTTTTGTTAGGGTCATCTTTCAGGGCAGAAAAATTAAACCTTGAGGTTTTTTACCACTCTGAAGTCTAATACTTAAATTACTGTGTATTTACCTGATTTCTTATTATGTGCCTTACTATATGTGTATGATACAATAGATTAGTGTGTTATCTGATGTATCTTGTGAAAATATTGTGGACTTTGTGAAAATTCTCCTCTTGGTCTTTTTGAAAATGTTTTCCATTTTCACTTCAAGATGTATTTTTTCATTGACTAATACTCTGAATTCCAGTTTCTTGTACTTTTGGAGATTGGATATAGGTTGGAATGAGATTTCATTCATTGTGTAATCACACAGGGATTCTTTACCTAGTTGCACTTCTCTGATGGTAGTACTTCACTGATAAAAAAATTCACACCCAGGAAAAAGACAGTAAAAAACCCAGACAACCTAAACAAACCTATACAGAAAGGCCAAACAGCGACTCCAGTTCACTTTCTGGACTTCATCTAACTTTTTGAGASACACTGGCTGTATCAGAATATTCTCTTTTGGCTGTCTGCATATCTTTATCAGTATTAAACTTCAAGTGATAGAATGCTATCATTCTTTCCTTTGTAAATTTGAAAAAATGTTGGATCCTAAATCTTGATTTCTCTTTGGGGAATGAGCTGAGATGCAGTTAGGTTTGGTCATGAGTGTACAGATGAATACTACTGACTATTACTAAATTTAAAAAAGCTAAATTTCATTTTAAGAGCTTTCTCTTTCTAGCATTTTTTTACAGAAATTAATTGAAAATTAAATTTTACTTTACCAAATTTTAGAGACCTATTTCTTTCAAACRTGGCATTTAATTACCCCTAACTATTGTAGAATTTGTTTCTGCTATAACATTTTGYCACTCAAAATTTCTTTCTTCTAAAAAGAGAGTCTTACTATTCTGATGAATGAAAGAGTGTGTTTCTACCATGTTCTGAGTATTATGTAGGGAGCTTTTTCAAATTTTCCCTCTGAATTATTTTTGCAAAATCAGCCCAATACTAGCTTGCCAGATACTAGTTTAATGTAGGTAAGTTGATTACAATGTAGTTTTAAGGAAACTTCC